>NC_089200.1:23404278-23486778 GCF_963930695.1 Labrus bergylta
ATAAATGAAATGTGAAATGAGGAGTGACTAAATGTGACCTTACTGTAAATCTTAAAGGGGACATATTATGGGGCGCTTGTTGGGCAGTGGTTAGTGCACACGCCCCATGTATGGAGGCTGTAGTCCGCAAGCGGGCGGCCCAGACTCAAATCCAGCCTGTGGCTCCTTTCCCGCATGTCATTCCCTACTCTCTTTCTCCCTGATTTACGACTCTATCCACTGTCCTATCTCTCTAATAAAGGCACAAAATGCCCCAAAAAATAAATCTTTAAAGGGGACATATAATGAAAAATCCACTTTGACAGTGTTTTTGAACATATATTTGGGTAACCTGAGTGACTACTGACCCACAAAATGTGAAATAAACCCATCCAGTCCTTTGTTTGTGGTCTGCATAAGTCAGCAGAGAAAAATGCTCTGTTTCAAATGTGCTCTCCTTGTGATGTCACAAGTTGGATTCTGGTAAAAAAAACAAAAAAAAAAAACCCTCCCCTGGTATCTCAACTCATGGACTTCACCCCCAGTCTAGAACAAAACTTTTGCGCAGTCCTCCATTTTTATTCTTGCTACAGAGGAGTGATGTCTACCAGGAAAACTGGGGGGGGGGGCTCATTGCATTTAAAAGAGACACACACACCAAAACGAAGCGTTCTCAGAGAGCTGGTTTTATACAGGGTCACAAACCTCCTCTGGTGCTTGATTCATGTTATATTTTGACCAAAGCTCAGCACAGATGTTTTATTTAGACCACAGGGGACTGTTTGAAAAGGTGTAGAAGGGGTATAATATGTCCTCTTTAATATTTACAGTCAATGGTCTAAACACAGTCATAAAAAAACAGACATACAGGGAAGTTTATCTTAATGAACTCTAAACTACAAAAGAAGCAGACGGTCAGGGAAAAATACTTTTCTGTTACAGCAGCTGTTCATATGCTGCACCGTAAGCAACAGAAATATGTTGTTTACTACTTAACCACAAGGGGGCGACAGACCACATAAATAATGGACGCCACACCACAACTTGTTACAGAATTATTTATATATATGTATGACTTGTTTATAATAAAATTAATTGAGGCACTTTTAAACAGTTATAAACAAAAACACTCAACACAGAAAGACAACATTTAAGTCCATAAATACGGCTCAGGAAATGCTGAGATTAAGATTAGAAATAAAATGCTCTATTTTGATTCAAGCCTGCGTCATTTATATAACTGTCAATTGATTTGTTAATCATTTTCTCCGTCTTGGCTATGTGAAATCCATCAGTGTTTCCAAAGCTCGAGAGGTTGCCTAAAATGTCTTGTCTATTTCAAAATCCAAAGATATTCTGGTCAAAAGGACAGAAACCAGAAACTATTCACATTTTCTAAGCTGCAAACTTTTCCCTTTAAAGTACGTTCAAGCTGATTAGTAATCAAACTAGTTCCACTGAATACAATTTAATTCAAACAACTTGTTGAATACCAATAGGGCCATTTGGATCAGAGCAGTTTAAGCATTAAAAAAAGCACATACAACACAGCAGCGTACAGAGAGGAAACAAAGACACGTAGATAGAAAAGATGGAATATAATTAAAAAGTAATAATGACTCCAAGTCAGTAACTCATTTCATAGTCGATTAATAATTAGTTAATTATTTTAGCTTAATTATAGGTAAAATTCACAACTTTTCAGTAATCCTAATCAATCAGTATTTGACTTCACAAAAGCAACAGATGCACGTACTGCTGCTTCAGAAAACTTATTTTTCTGATCCAAGCAAGACTTCAGTGCAGCCTGTAGCAGGATCCTGAGACTTTTTTACTTTTTAATCCATCTTTTCATTTGCATTATTATTCCTCTTCCTGTGCTGTCAGATGAAAAAGATAGTTTCTACATGTTGTCCTGCAGTTAGAGGACCTCTGACTGAAGGCCAACTATCTGACCTGACCTAGCTCAGGCCTGTGTATTTTGGCATCTGGTTTAGGATAAAATCCTGACGTGTCCCTGATAAGAGATGTGTCTGTGCATGTGCCACGTTGCCTGACAGAGAGTAGAGTCGCTGAGTGAAACTTTCTTTCTTTTCTTTTTGTGACGCAGCAGCTGATGTGAGTCATGTCTGGTCTGAACGCCTCACTCGGATACTTTGTGTCTGTGGTGATCTTTGCAGCCTCGGTGAGAACTCTGTTCAGAAAATGGCCTCGTTTGGGGTTCATGTTGGAATTTGTGTCCTCCTTCATGCTGGTGGCGTGCCGGCTGGAGGTGCAGACCATCGTGGAGGTGGGGGAGTGGGCCGGGGGTCTGGGTCCTGATGTGACAGTGACCATGCTGTTTGTGGTGCTGCTGACTAACGGTGTGGTCTGTGATGGGGCATCAGGTAACCCCACCTTGGTGCTGCTGAAGTTCTTGCAGCTGGAGACCCCCACGCTGCCCACCCTGCTGGCTTTGTTGGCCCAGTTTCTGGGAGCCCACCTGGCCCTGTTCGTAGCGGTGTACTACTGGAGTCTGGAGCTCACAGACATGCACATGATTAAGAACCTGATGTATCAGGAGTGCAGCTCATCTCTGCTGGTGTCTGTGCTGCAGGGCTTCTTCACCGAGTGTGTCTGTACACTCGTCTTCATCCTTATCCATTTCAACCTGAGACACAGGTCTGCTCTGATCAGGATCCCTCTAATCGCTGCCCTCCTCACGTTCCTGTCCCACACAGGTGAGTCTAAGGAAAATAACACTCTTACAGCCTTACTGTTTCAAAGTAAGAGATGGTGAATGCATGAAAATTGGGAAATATAAAGAAACACTTCATTTAAAACTATTGAAAATAAAATGAAAAAAACATGAACCTATTCTCATACTGTGCAAAAGACATACATCATCCTCTGAAATCAGATTCACCCAGTAAGTTTACACGCAGTTAGAAAAAGTTAAGTTTTTTGTGTTAATCTGACTAAAACAAGACTTTTAAAGTACAAGATAAACATATTAGTCTGACAGAAATCGTACTTAAGTCCAATTTCTCAAAGTCGGACTAACACCTAAATATGCCTAATGTCAGTCAGACTGGACAAGGCTCTCTGAGAACGCTCCACAGTTTCCGCTGCAGGCTAAGACCTTGAAGTCAAACAGCATTAAGTTTGCTGCTTGCTAACTTGTTAGCAAAGTCAACTGGAAGGTCTGATAGTAACTAGCTGAAAGTGGGGTATAACTCCACCTACTGTAGAGGAATCGGACACACCCACTCGCTCGACTTTCCTTTCCATGTTAACTATCTAAACACTGCAGTGGGTCCCATCTCTTGGAGGCCCTCTACATGCGCACCCCCACCAGGTCCAACCATAAAAAAGTGATACATTAGTCAAAACAATAACATTCATTTCTTACAAAAAGAAACCCTGTGGGGAAAGATTTACACTTCCAACTTTTTTACCAACATGTTAATTTAAAAAAAAAAGATCTAAACTCCCCCTTGCAAAAGTACAGGCCAAAACTTCACTTAACTTCCTTTATCTTGCAGTTCAGTCCTTAAACTTAATCAAGTTTTTTCATGCAGGACTTGCCCCAGTTATAGAGCATTATACTTTACTGTTTTTTCTTAAACCTTCCTTCACTGCTGGATGAAATTGAATCCATTCTTTTTTTATGTTCATGAACAGAGACATGCTTCAATGTGTGCTATCCAGGTATTAAACTACGTATAATACCTGGAAATGATTGCGCTGTATTCAATTCTGAGTTTCTGAGACACTTTATTAGTTGTGTGCATCAGCATGATAATTAATAATAAACTGATTTTTTGTCTTTGGTTTTTGCAGCCAGAGGTTACACCTCAGCCTACATGAATCCATCTCTGGCTTACGGCCTCACCTTCCACTGTCCTGGATTCACCTCTGTTCAGTACGCAGTCGTTTACGGGCTCGGTCCTCTCACAGGTATGTTACATCAATATGAATTAAACGTGCAGCTCTTTCAGGTTTACTCTGTTCATAATTCTTTTTTGTTTTCAGGCATGATTCTGGCTCTCCTCCTGTACATGGGTCACATCCCGAGGATATTTGCAAAGAATCTTTTATATTTTCAGAAAACTCGATTCAGAGTGCCCAAAGGAGACAAAGTAGAGAAGAAGATGTGAAAGAAGACACGTTTTTATTTTTTAAATCAACCTTTTAAATACCCAGAAACAGATGGTTAGCAGTCAACATATTCAGCTACAGAAACATGTACATGCCTGTACAGCGATGTAAAATATTCATCATGAAAAATAATAAAACGAATAATTCTTTTTTTCCTTCCTAGTTGTGATTTCCATAAAAAAAAAAATCTTTTAACACCTTCACTGACACTTGTTCCTTTCAAAACTGTGTTTAGGACTCCACCTGCTGGTAGCATCATATACAAAAGAGCAGAAAAAAATACAGACTGGTCTCACAGAGGCCAAAATCTCACTCATAGGAACACATTCAACTGGATATTTTTTACCATCACTGATATGAAGACTTACTAAAGTTGTCAATTCATGTTTTAAAAAAAATCAAATTTTCAACCCAAAGAAGAGTCTGTTGCCTAAATTGCACAAATAACTTGGCAATGTTTGCATGGATAATGAGTGTGTGCAATGTAGAGTGTGAATTTTCTTTAAGAAAAAAATCATTCAATATTGTTTGCCTAAAGACTTCTATTTCTGTCGCCATGGTATCCAAACAGGTATCCATATATCTTTTGATTTTTACGGGTACCATGTTAAATATTCTGACATCATGACAACCATAACACTCATTTTTACAGACTGATTATTTCAATACCGATATATTTTCATATTTCTCCATGATTGCACAGACCATCGAGTCGCTCTGGTGTGGAATCAACAATCGATCATTTCTACTTTTTGCATTTGTCTGTAATGTTTTCAAAATGTTCACATTTAACAGTCAAATTGTCAAACTACTTCAACTCAGATTACACATCAGCATGACAGATTTTAATTCCGCGTTTTAAAAGCCCACTATTTGAGTGTTAGAGAGTCATAGTATCAGCTTGTGGTGTCAGCGTAGAGATTTATTCAGGACTGATCATTTTAATGTTTAAAAAAAGTATATATATGTTCATGTGCTAATATCATCGTGCAGCCCTACATACTAAACCTACCAGAGTTCATAACTTTTGGTGCTTAATTGATAATATCACACCTGTTCATGGATCAAAAACTTAAGAATGACATTAAAGCTGCACATTTTCCAGAGGAGGAGAGCTGCTGCTGTGCTGCCCACCTACCAGGCTTTGGGTTTCTGGGCTTCTTTGTAACAGGAGGGGCTGGATCTGTGGGTGAAAAAAGACTCAAAGTTTACAGTCGGTACAAACGGCTGTCTTCAAGTCATCATGTCCTCAGTGGGACTCTCTTTGCACTTACTTTGAGTTTGAAGCGTGGAAACAACTTTTTGGAATAATTTAGCAAACATTCTTTGATTCTTACTCTAGAACTACTCAGGTGAAGTATTTCTACAAAACCATGGCTACCAAATAAAATTTGCTTAACGAGCTGTTGATTCACTCAAAGTTAGATGCATTTAGCCTGAGCTCTCTGGTGCGCCCTCTACAGGCATCCTGCAGTAACACATGTCATGCATAGCGGTGTATGTGAACATTCTATCATGAAACAGCCAGTTGTGAATGTGAACTGGAAGAAGGGGCTTTCACGTGGTGGGACCCAATGTATGGATGCTTACATAATCACAAGCCCTATTTAGATTGCCGTTTCAAGGCGCAATATTTACATCCCAGTGCAATTTTGCTTTCCATAAGAATTTTGTGGAGGCGTAATGGAGGGACAATGTGATCCACCCTCTGTACCGTCTTAAGAGGTAGTAACAGAGGCGAGACAACTCAGTGAAGCCAGCGTGGGAGAAAAGCAGTGTGTGCATGTCTTGTAGTGTATGTGGAGCTCCCACTGTGCTGTGCTTCCACAACACCGAAACACATGTGATTTACAGACTGGGACACCAGTACTACGCCACAGCAGGATCACTATAAATGTTCAAAGACGTAATGACGGCTGAGTTTAGTTATGACGGTTTTGCAGAAATGCAGTCTGAAAAGGGCTACTGATAGTGTGCTGATAGTTACCATCCTCTGTGACACTAGGTAACAATGTGAAAGTAAAGTTTGTCACCTGGCTGTTTCTGATTCTGATTCTCCAGCTGGGCCTCAGGACGATCCACCCATAGGCTGTAATCTGGATTATTCAGTAGCCTCTTGCTTTTCCCACAGTTGAGACACCTCATGACGGTGAAACTCGTCTTTTTGTTTTTCCCTGTAGAGACAAAATCAACGTAAAGAAGGTTTGTGTGTCTGAGGCTTTACATTTATTCAAACAGATGAGATATCATGTTACACTAAGAGCTCCTGTGAGGAACTTTCGGTTTGTGTCTTTTTTAGAGCCCTCTTCGGACAAAGTGGAACATCTTTTCTATTTGCTGATCTTGTCCTGCAAGTATGAAAGTAGGGGTTTCCTCACAAAAAATGCACCCGTCTTCTTTATAACAATAAATAAATCTCATCTTAAACCTACCACCTTGCAGCAGTTACAGGTATTAAAAATGGGACCACAGAAATAGTATATCTTGTCCATTATAGCCTCATTTACATTTTTAGGACATAAAAAGGCACCACCTTTCATTTCAGTAAGTTTCAAAACCAATTGAAAGGAGATTTAAATATTTTCCAGGATGTTACAACAGGACAGGAAACATAACCGCAGGAAGTGGACTCTTTAAACGGACTCACTTCGTTGTCTTGTTGTCGCCGTCACTCCGGGGATGAGCAGGGAGCTGCAGTTCTTACATAACGTCCTCTTCACTGACGGGTCTCTGCAAAAATGAAATCAACACATGTTGAACTTTTTTGGGTGAATAAGACTTCAACAATAAAGCTGATTTTTGTTAATTTTTCTTTTTGGGTTTTTTGTGCCTCCAATTGAGAGACAAGACAGTGGACATAGTCGGAAATCAGGGAGAGAGAGTGGGGAACGACAGGCAAGGAGCCACAGGCCGGACTCGAACCTGGGCCGCCCGCGTTGAGGACTAAAGCCTCCATACATGGGGTGCACGCACTAACCACTGCGCCACCAGCACCCCAATTTTTCTTGCAGTCAACTAAACTTCCTGTACCGTTTCTGAGTCAGGGATGTGAGTGGCAAAGGAAAAAATGATTAACATGAGTTAATCATTGCAGTTAATCAGTTGACACCTTCAGGTAAGGGAGGTCTGGGGGTCTCCAACAGAAATAGCCAAAAATATGTCATTCCCCAGTGACGGCGAGCAATTCACTTTGTATTTAAATCGAATTACAAAAAGATGTACATTTTATACATTAAAATATATGCACATATGTGTTGAGTAAGTTAGTAAGTAAGTAGTACAGTATCAAAAAAAACCCATAAAAACTGCAATTAACAACAGAAAAGACTAACAAAAAGTCCAAACTAAACAAAAACAACAGGGGCGGTCTGCTACGGCTGTGAGGATACAAATCAAAATGTCTAAATAAAGAAATTGTTGCTGTCAAATTCATTTTTGTGAGGTTTACATTTCAAGAGAGATCAAATACGTGGTTTTAAAACTAAGAGTGTAGATGAAACCATTTATTTTTATGAAAGTATTGTTTGGCTAAAATTTGAATCAAATGAAGTAAGTGTGATTAATTTGCTGGGAAATCGGACTTGCAAAAAATGAGTGATGTCTTTTATTTAATTTTTGATCTGTTGATAGATTTTTTATTTGCTTCTTTTATTTTTTAATTTTTGTTTTCATTATTAATACTGCACAGTTATTTCATAGATGTAACATAAACAAGCTTTCCTAATATAAGTTTGTAGAAATAATAAACCAGAATGTGATGAATTGTACCGTAGAGGGTTTTCAATAAAGTTTTAGGTTGAGATAAAAAAAAAAAAAAAACAGCGAGCCCTCATCTCTAACTTCTTCAAAACAACACTTGTTTTTATTACTTCGGTGGATTTCACTTACTGTCTGAGGACTAGACGTCTCGTTATGGTCTTCTGTGTGAAACAGTAGAAACGAGCCAGCTCCGCATTTTCCGGATTATTGGATAAAACACAATGAGCCGCCTGGAGACAAGAAATGAATCAATATCACCGGCATGATGCTAGTTTGTTAGAAACGCTAACAAACGTCCAGTTATTGTTCTTTTCTTACCTGATAAAGATAGTTCAGTCTTTCGTAAGCTTCTCTGTCTTTCAAATTACCTGCCATTTCACAAAATCGTCCAAAATTCACCTTAACACTCTCGTCTACTCGTCATAGACAGTAAATGTGCGTCTTCTTCTTCTACGGTTGACTTTAATGACGGCTGCTCTCCACAGGTGAATTACCGCCACCTGCTGGGTTGTGACGGTTTTACAGCAAAAAATACAGTTCCGGATAAATCTGAGAAACCACTGATTTTTATTTTTCTTTCCCTGGTTCCTTTATTTAAAGGTTTCTGTTTGAGTTAAGTGAACATTAATGTTTTACTGTGAACACAATTTCTCCAAAACTTGTAAGTAAAATATTCTTATTTAGGTCTTTTATTTGCAGAAAATGACAACTGGTTAAGAAAACAAAAAGATACAACAAAAACAAGTTCATATTCGCTGATAAACAACAACTTTGCTCTTAGTCATACATACACTTGTACATATATTTTTTTCATTGAGTATATATATACATTAACATTTTGGTTTTAAGACTTTAAACGTGAACAAACCTTTGTACATGTGATTCTTCTGAACACTGAATATGTTAATCACATTAGATATTTTATAATTGTACATTTGAGACTGTTTTTAACACAAATTTGAGTATTTTTGATGTCTTGTTTTTAAGTGCCTAAATGCTCTTCGTCTAGTATTTTATGAAATGTCTTGACTGTGATTGCAGCTTTAGTAACAATGGATCATAAGTATCTAGCAATCTAATGTTTGGAGAAGAATTCAGAAATCTTTAATCTGTGATTTTTTTCTTCAATAGATTAGACCTCTCCAAATTTTCCTTAAATCAGCAACTCCAAAAACATTGAAGACATTCTCTTATATATCACATAAACATTTGGAAAAACTGAAAATTGACAACATATTTGTGCAATTTAAAAAGAGTGCAGGAGTTTGCCTGCAATTTTTTTTTGTAAGAGAGCACTGTCTACATTGCACGATTAAATTGGCAATGTTCTGGTACCGAAAGATTGCCAGTGAGTCTGTGCAGTTTAGACAGTGCTCGCTCTCTTTGGGTTAAAAGGGACTGAAGTAAGTTTTCCAATACAATTGATTATTAGAATAAAATGGATGTTATTGTTACAACTTTACCCCCATCTTGTATCAGCAACTATAGATGCTCTGGGTAAAACTCAAAAATAGAAACTCAAATGGAGCTCATTTTTCTAATACTCCAACATTAAAACATTTTGAGCCCTGTCACCGTCATCTTTTAACTTCCAACCG
Source organism: Labrus bergylta (assembly GCF_963930695.1). Classification (NCBI taxonomy): domain Eukaryota; kingdom Metazoa; phylum Chordata; class Actinopteri; order Labriformes; family Labridae; genus Labrus; species Labrus bergylta. The sequence continues at coordinate 23,413,755 of NC_089200.1, forward strand.
CTCTGCTTATCAACACAGAACTTCTACTTCATGACGACAAGATTATTACTGTTATATCGCTATGCTTATATTAGTCTGGTCATTTTTGTTTCATATCGCTGCACATGAATCACTTTCACACCCAAATCACAACAGTTGCATTTATTTGAGTGTGCAGACAGGGTTGTTAGTCATCCAGAAGACACATAAAAAAAGAGGCATCAAATTCTCTTTACAGCCTTCAGCTAACCACGATGATATGGCCTTTTTTACTTCAAACTAATCATTAAGTACACAATATACACATGAGAAAAGCGCATTTGTTTAGTCCAGAAGAACACAAAGGACAGAGATCGACAAACAATACTCATTTTTAATAACAACAATAGAGAAGAAAGTATAAACCCTGTCATCTAACATCTTCATTTGCCTGTAAGGTGCACCACTGGTATCAGGAGACTAATGACAACAGGAGCTGGTACAGTAGGAGTGTCAGCTCAAACACTGACACCATCACAGCACATGTTCATAATGAAGAATGTACTGAAAAGTTTCCTATAAAACTGGGAAGAGGAAATGTCCGTAAAACATGTTGAAATCGCGACGAGAAGAACTACATGACAAGGAGGCGGACACGTATGAAAATTCAAGTATCAAAATAACTAAGACACTGACGAGCTGAAATTACAAAGGTAGTAAAAATCATGGGAAGAGAAACATTGACACAATCAACAATACATTAGGCAACATTTTGCATTTGTTTTAAGGCAGTTGATTAAAAAAAACTAAACAGAACTAGGCGTCTCCTTCATTCCAAGTTAAATACAAGCCTAGCCCCGACGTGTCAACCGAAGATCTGTTGTAGAAAAGAACTACGCTGGACTCGAAGCACTTTAGTTTGACTTGTCTTCTGACGTATGACAGAGAGTAGAGTTCATGTGGACAGCGGTGGAGTTGTGCTCAAGATTTTTGGTCTTCTTCACAGTGAGGTTTGTCAGGGCTGCTAAGGCTGCTGCATCAAGAGTGGAGAGTCACTCTTAGCCTATTGTCTGGTACATAAATCTAAATGGTTGGCACGTCATCAGTGCACAGCATGGGAAGGCAGGGAGCTCGCCTCATCCGCTAACGATTGCCCTTCATGGCCTCCTTTGCTGCCAGGATGAGCGGCGTGAGGCTGGACAGCGGCTTCGCCAGCTTCAGGAACGGATGCTGCAAGAACAAAAACAAAACAAACAAAAAAAGAAGGGAAATTATTTAATGAAGAGCAGATTTGAATGAAACCCCAAGAAACAGGAAGAGTTTCCAACCTGCAGCAGCTCCTTTCCTCCGCCTCTTTTCTCTACATCCATCTCCAAGCAACGGTTGAGGAAATCTCTGAAGACCGGAGACAGCTTCTCAGGGTTCTGCAGCTCAGGTGTGCCGTTAGTGGCGATCAGATATAACGCCTGCACAGCACGAAGAGGAACACAAAAATGTGTGAAATCTAGTTTTCAGGAAATATCTGAATAGCTTACAGTAATAATAATAAATTCATTCATACAGCACCTTAAAAAGAGATATTTACAAAGTGCCTTAAAGGACAAAGCAAAGACAGGAAGAACAAACATTGAACAAACCATGTTCAAATCTGTTGCCGTGGTTAACAAATCGGTGTGCCTGAATTTGTAAACTGTACACATTGATTTGTAAACTGTACACACTGATTTGTAAACTGTACACATTGATTTGTAAACTGTACACACTGATTTGTAAACTGTACACATGGATTTGTAAACTGCACACATTGATTTGTAAACTGTAAACATGGATTTGTAAACTGTATACATTGATTTGTAAACTGTACACACTGATTTGTAAACTGTACACATGAATTTGTAAACTGTACACACTGATTTATAAACTGCACACATTGATTTGTAAACTGTAAACATGGATTTGTAAACTGTATACATTGATTTGTAAACTGTACACACTGATTTGTAAACTGTACACATGAATTTGTAAACTGTACACACTGATTTATAAACTGTACACACTGATTTGTAAACTGTACACATTGATTTGTAAACTGTACACACTGATTTGTAAACTGTACACATTGATTTGTAAACTGTACACACTGATTTGTAAACTGTACACATGGATTTGTAAACTGCACACATTGATTTGTAAACTGTACACATTGATTTGTAAACTGTAAACATGGATTTGTAAACTGTATACATTGATTTGTAAACTGTACACACTGATTTGTAAACTGTACACACTGATTTGTAAACTGTACACATGAGTTTGTAAACTGTACACAGGGATTTGTAAACTGTACACACTGATTTGTAAACTGTACACATGGATTTATAAACTGTACATATTGATTTGTAACCTGTACATATTGATTTGTAAACTGTACACATGGATTTGTGAACTGTACATATTGATTTGTAAACTGTACATATGAATTTGTAAACTGTACACATGGATTTGTAAACTGTACACATGGATTTATAAACTGTACATATTGATTTGTAAACTGTACACATTGATTTGTAAACTGTACATATTGATTTGTAAACTGTACACATGAATTTGTAAACTGTACACATGAATTTGTAAACTGTACACATGAATTTGTAAACTGTACACATGGATTTATAAACTGTACATATTGATTTGTAAACTGTACACATGGATTTGCAGTTTAAATCTGCGTGCATGGACTTCAAACCTGAGGGCACACAGACTTATAAAGTGTGGGAATGCATCTCCAAAGTTTTTTTTTTTTTTTTTTTTAGCAAAGCCTTGATGGGCTCTGTGGAGAGTTGCATTAATATGCAGAAACAGTACAATTCATTTATTTGACAGAATAAACCCTAAACTTATCCTGGTGTCACAAGCTTTTTCATTTTACCAACACAATACAGAAACCTGAGGTTACAAATACAATGTGAATCATACATGAATAAGTAAAACATGTATTCCAGCACTCTGTTCACATGTCAGATAAGTTTGAGGTTTATAATCATTGTCATTTCTTCCTTGTGTGTATCAACACCTTTGCCAAACAAAGCTGATTCAAAAGTGTTTGTTGGTATTCAACTAGAAAACAAAGAAAACCACGAGGCAGCAGAAAAGCTGGACAGAATAATTTGTTTCTTGACAACCAGTCAACTATTTAGAACCCAACATTTTATCTGAATGTTGCTGTTGAATGTGGAGAGCATGATGGCCTCTCATGAGACTCCTGACTCACTGCAGCTGTGTCTTTATTTAAATGATCCTGACTCCGACTCAACAGGGCATTGATTCTGGAAGTTGTCAGATTTTTAAACTGAACTGTTTTCTTAAGAGAAAGTGTGAGATTTTGTGACAGAACAGCTGGTTTATTTTGGAGTTTCTCATTTAAAAATGTTTATCAACCTGTCGTTGAAATAAGGAATACAATTTTTTTTTTAAAGTTGTTAAAGCATTTAACTCACTCTGAGCGGGTTCTCATTCAGGTATGGAGGTTCTCCTTCCACCATCTCGATGGCCATGATTCCCAGAGACCAGATGTCCACTTTAGGCCCGTAAGCCTTCCTGGTCACCACCTCAGGAGCCATCCAGTACGGCGTGCCCACCATGGTGCTGCGTTTGCTCTGCTCGGGAGTGATCTGAGCACAGAAGCCAAAATCGGCTGTGGAGCATAAAGACACGAGTAAATAAAGAGTAACAGTTCAACAAAAGTGGCAGCTAGTGAAAGAAAGACAGCACCGTCTAAATTGTAATGTTGGCAAAGTTTCAGTATCTAAACGTTGCTAATGTTTTTGTACAATAAAGACAGTGTTGCAGGAGTTTGTCTGCGGGACACAAAGGATTTTTGTTGCTGTGGTATCAAAACAGATACAGATATATTTTTTGGTTAGCATGCAGGAAGTCCATTTCAGGATGAGTTGCAAATGGCAAAATTTCTATCTCAGAATATTTTCCTCACTGTCCCACCAGGGAAATTTCATTATAAGCGAGTGGGCAGGGTGGTGACTGCTGCAAGACTATTGCCATCTTCATGCAGGTCATGAAGCTTTATATTCGTTTCTGTTTCCAGTAAGTTCCTTTTCAGGAAGTAGCTCAGTCTGTAGGGACTTGGGTTGGGAATCGGTGCATCTCCGGATCAAGCCCTGGTGTCGACCAAGTCGGGAAATTGGTCTAGTAGCTGGAGGGGTGCCAGCTCACTTTCTTGAGCACCTCTGCAAGGATCCTGTTTGTGCAGGTGTGCAGGTGTGTGTATTTCAGCCTATGTGTGTTTAGCATGTTCAACAACAGAGTGTAAAAATTGAATTTCCCCTCACAGGATTAATTAAGTATTTCTTGATCTTAATCTTCACATCATGTTCTGCCTATCAAAAGATGCTGGTAATGTGACTGCCCTAGTGGACAGACACAGTAATTACAGTCCAGCGGCTGCACCTGATTACATTTCAACAAGACTCACTCAGCTTGACGGAGCCGTCCATCCCCAACAACACGTTGTCACTCTTGATGTCTCTGTGGATGACCTGGTTCGCATGCAGGAATTCCAGCGCCTGTAGACACTGCAGACAGGAACACGAGAGCACACAGGAGAGGATGATGGGAGTTCAGTTTGAGTTTTAAACTTCGACTTTGACAGAAGGTGGATTTGATTTGTGTGAAGATTACCTCTCTGCAGACAGCAGCTATCTGAGCCTCGTCCATACAGGTCTCTGTGACCACGTCTGTCAGAGAGCCTCCAGCAAGATACTCCATCACCACAAACAGCTCCTCGCCCATCAGGAAACTGACACACACACACACACACACACACACACACACACACACACACACACACACACACACACACACACACACACACACACACACACACACACACACACACACACACACACACACACACACACACACACACACACACACACACACACACACACAATGTCACACACTGCTGTCCATACAACTATTTGATTTATTGTCATTATTTTATTATTGACTGGAAAAGCATGTGAGCAGGAGGATTTTGGACAGAGCACAGAGCAGGTTTTTATCGGCCTCTCCATCCTGATTGATTTTTGTGCTTTTAACATTTCACAAACGGTTCGATGATGTTCGACTCAGAAAAAATTCAGCTGCTGCACACTCAAGGATGGAGTTCACAAGCACAGAGAAGTTTTAGAGGTGGACTATCCTAAAACTTCCCTTCAAAGCTGATCCTTTTTTACTAGTCAGATTTGGCAGTCTCAATCAGAAGCTGTTTTTTTTTTTACCAGTGATTTATCTGGTTATCTTTGGGGTGAAGCAAACTCCATTCGCAGGTTAAATTTAAAGATCACTGAACAGAGAAAACATCAGGATCTGAAAGATGTCAGCTGTCAAGTATTTGGGACTAAAATCAGAACCAACCAAGTAGTGGTCAACTGTTTCAATAACGTCACCGGTATTATGTTCTGCCACAACACAGATTTTGGCAATATCGTCATTACCGGTTTAATCATGTTTTGGATTGTAGCTCATACACGTGACAACACTGATGCCACAGATAGCCCAACCAACAAGCTGCTGTGGTGGTTAAATAGAAGTAGTAATAGTAACAGAGTCATTTGTGACAAACAAAAGCTCAGGCTGAGTCCTGGCCTTCTGCATGTTTCACTCTCATGCACACAAAAGAGTTGAATAGGAGGGTTGTGCTGCGTGAATATGCGTTCATATGCACAGTCCCTTTTGATTTGAGATACCATGACATAAAACAGTTACCGCAAAAAGCTAAAAATCTGCCGGAGCTTAATATGTGCGGATGAAAACACAGCACTGATCTGGGTTGAGCTTTCAGTGATTTAAATGTGGAGAGATAACGTCTTAATTGAGCGCTGCGCGAGTTGGGATCAGAGGTGATAAACAGCAGAAATGTTCACGCTCCACTCTTCTAACATCCTCGTGTCTTCGGCCACATTTCAACTTTCAGACTCACCTGTCTAAAAAGTTGACGATGTTGGGGTTCTTCAGCTCCTTCATCACCAGAATCTCGTTAATAATCAGCTCCTTCTTCGGCTGCTTCTGCAGGTTGATCTGTTTAATGGCCACCTGGGAACAACAACATGAAAGGTGCAGAGATTAAAGAAACAACAAAAAGAGATCACTCATGTCCAAAACAATAATATTGGATTTTTCAAACTTTCCATCATCTTTGTAAGACAAGTGTAAGCATAATATGAGCATTAGTTTCTTTCTTCAAACAAAGAATCTAAAAACCAGAAGAGTGAGCATCTTTTGTAAGAGGAAATACCTTCTTATGAAGTTAAATTAATAAAGTTCTTTGCTCCATTTATCACCTCAGAAGTTTTACGTATCTGGACTTCTCTCTTACTAGGCACATTTTAAATAGATATTGCTGACTAACTAACTTTAAATATTTTTGCAACAAGTTAACTTTCATATCTAAATGTTAATGCAATAAGTTTGACTCTGCAGTGTCTCTGGTTAGACTTCTTAGATGTTCTCATCCCTCAGTCACTCTGTACCTCTTGTCCAGTGGCCACATCGATGGCTGTGAAAACGGTCCCTGACGCCCTGTGAGAGGAACGAGACGAGCAGTTTACTTTAGTGCTAGTTTAAACATAAAGTCAATACTTTACACTAAAGTATTTTATTATGATAAACAAGAAGCATACATATAAAACACAAATGTATTACCACAAAATCCAGTGTATAAGACACTCTTAAGGTGATGAGGTCACAATGATGCATTTTAAGAATACATGGTACACGGTTCAGTAAATAAAGCTTGTGGAGAGCTGACTTGATTGAAAAGACTCCTTAAAGAAGTGACCAGAAGAGGAGGGCAGACACTCACAGGCTGTGGGTCTGTACTTCATAACTATCAACATTACCGTAGGCTAAGAGCTCAACTAGCATACAGGAAGCTAGCAGGACTACAAACTCCACATGGTTGAAAACTGATAGTACTAAAAGAGCTACACACAAACTGACCGCTTTGGACTTGAACACAATAAAAACTATCACACAGGAAGATTGGAAATCATGTTTTAACTATGAGAGAGCCCTGAAAACAGACTGAGATTTAAACATTGGTGCGACTTCTATTCCAGATTTTACGGTACTGTGTATAAACTCACCCCTGACCGATTTTTTCATATCTGGTGTATTTCTTCTTGGGATCTCCGATGCTGACGATGGTTCCTGTGAGACAAAAGACAATCGCACATTTAAGACTTCGGTTGCCACAAAAACATAAAAATCTTAAACTTTGATGCAGAAAACAAATCTAATATCAATACCCATTTTTAAAACAACAAGAATAGAAGTACAAGACATCACATTTTTGATTAATTTCTTGTTTAAATGACCAACACATGAAGGTAAACTCGGTACTGAAACATGTTCAATGTTTTTGTACAATTTAGAAAGTAATCTCTCTATTTGGGTTAAAAATATGAATGAAATTGAACTTTTTTAAAGCTTTATATATTTTTTAAATATGTGGTTTTAAAAAGTTTCAAAGTTTTGAAATCATGGCAGCCTTAATATACACATAAAAAAGTCTGAATTCAAACTGTTGTAATGATATGACGTGTGTTTGAAAGCTGAATGATTTAAAGATCATTTACTCAGTCTGTCCATGATCTCCTCATCCGACATCTTGCCCTTCTTCTTCTGTCTGTCTGCAGCCTTCGAGGCGACGTCTCCGTCCACGACTGTGCTCGGAGCGGGGAGGGGGTCGATGACAGAGCGGGTGTAAACCTGCACCACAACCACAGACTCACAAATAAACAAACACATCTCAGATTCTCACATAGTAAAGTAAAAGATGAAAATCTGGGGGACTCACGCTCTTTGTGTGTTCTGGTCTGGGAGCCACGATGGGAGGAGGAGCTTCATCATCGTCATCATCATCGATGTCTTTGATGTTCGGAGAGGACGGTTCAGTTCCTTTTTTGGCCGGCTGATTCAGAGAAGAAGTCTGTTAGTCTTCATAAGATAAAAAATACAGCATGAATATAAAAGCATGTGTTTAAAAGCAGTACTCACAGACTGAGGCCCGGGACTGAACGCGTCTTTTTCTGTGAACGACAAAATCAAAGAGGCAAAGTTTTACACATTGTACCGTCTGTTCCTTCAGTGTTTCAGAAATAAGACAATTGGATGAATTCCATTGTTTGACAAAGTTAACTGTTATATACTTGATCCACAAAAAGGGAAAAAAACAACATTGTTAAGTCTTAGGGCTTTACCCAGCTCCAAATTGTGTCGGTCAAATCAGGTAAAACTGTTCAAAACTGCTTTTTTTTTTTTTTTTTAATTCAGAGCCACACAAAACTCCTGTAATACATTACACGAGTGTATTTATTTACTTTAATGCATCTTTTACAGTTCTCCCTTTCCAGGAAACTACTTTCCAAACGTCACGTTGCTGCTCTTAACAAAATAATTTAACCAGTGGAAGTATTTTAGTCTACTTTAACAAATGTATCCACAGTTTGACTCACAGTGCCCTTCCAAAAAGCATCAACAACATATTTCTAATATGAGTCTGCTTTATTCAGTGTTCTTCTGGTTTAATTACTCTGTCTGTTGGTTTTTAAAGTAGGTGACCTCTCTCTGTAATTCTGCCTGAGTGAACAATGAATACCAGAGGGTCCTTTTGTGACTCTGTTGGTAGAGTTCACAGTCTGTGTTTGCTCCTGAATGTGAGCAATAAGACACGTAAGACATGAAAATGCAAAATATCAGCTGAAAAAAAAAAAAAACTGGATGTGACTCTAGGCTTCCCTAACTGATGGTTACTTTTAGGTAGCCTTCCTCGTCTTTTCATTTCATTCATAATGTTTAGAAACACAGTCCAACATCAGTTTTTGTTAATGGGAGATCAAAATTGCAACTTTAAAAACTTTAGACAGAGTAAGGTCATTCTTCTAGTTCAGGCCACGTTTACATGAAAACAATCCACTGAAAACAGGATCGCTTTCTGTCTGGGTTTGAAAAAAAGTTCCATGTTTTGATAACAACAGCCGTGAACATGGATCCAAAAAAAAACAACTAAAAGCACTGGCTCATGGCTATTGGCTGGACTCGTAATGCACATATGTGTAGAGTCACTGTTTTCAGAGGAAAGGCATACTGCCAGTTTACAAAGTTGACAGACATGTTGTAGTTTTCAAAAGTTTGCCCTCTGGAACACTTTTTCAAAACTTTGTAATTTCAAGCAACTAAAACGCGATTGTTGCGTAAACAAAGCCACAAGGCAGGAAAAGGTTACTTTTTTTGTGTCTGAAAGCATCGTTGAGTAATGAGGTCCTTAATGTCAAAAGTAATATCTCACCTGAAGAGGAGAAGCTGAGGTACTTCTGCCGGCCGTTGCCCGTAGAGTCGTAGAACTTGAGAACGTCGAGCACTGCCTGCGGGTTCTTCTTCTGCTCCGACTTGGTGATGTTTGAGGTCTGCAATAGTCGAGCCCATTGCTCCGGCATACCCTGTGTGCGACAAACAGCATAGTGACAACATGGTGAGGAAAAAGACGAGCCGGAAGGAAAAACTATTAACGTGTGAGATCAAGCAGACGCTGGAAACTCACAGTGAACTCTCCTGTGACAGCATCAAAGCCCACATGTATGGTGTGTTCAAAGTCTGACGGCGGTGAGATCTCTGGTCGTTCCTTGTCTCTGTCTTTCTTTCTACCACCTGCAAGTTGACGAAACATTATCAAGCTTACACATGACAATGATTGCCTCGATCACAAACAGACAAAGAAACTGAAATTTATTCAGCCTTTGTGTCACCTTTTTCTGCCCCGGAGAAGATTGAGATGATCTTGTTGCGAGGTTTTCTCTCCTCGGGCACAGACGGCAAAGGTTTGGAGCTGTGATTGGCTGAGAGCGAGTCTTTCCCGGAGCCGGTGCTGAAGATGGTGCTGCTCATCCTGACCGGTGGGGCAGGGGGTTTATCCTCAGGGTCACCGTTATCACACATCACTGGAGGTTTCTGTGAGGCTCACAGGGCTGAGAGGGCTGCGGGCGAGGAAGGAGAGGGCAACAAACAGAGAGGGAGCGAGGCAGGGCTCACGTCAGCATGAAGCACTGCTGTGCTCATGCGCTGCAGGAGGATTTAACGACAGCAGAGCAGAGAGGAAGCACCAAGGGTTACCTGGAAGAAAATAAGACACACATTTCAGACTACTTCTACATCTGTGACTACATTTCCTATGAACCACTTCCCAAAGTGGCATGCAGTAAGCACATTGTCATGTCTAAAGTTATCACTTGCCTCTACACTTTTTTAAACATAATGTCACTATTTCATGCTATGTGAGAAGTCAAGTCAGATGTTTTACACAATTTAGGAATCATCACAAAAAATTACTTTTGTATGAAATAAATTGAAATATAATGTCAGTTATTGGCTTTAGATCAAAGACTTAGCCAACTTTGAATATTGTTATTGTAGAAACCTTGATGAACACTGACCCAGGTGTTTTTGTTATACTGGTAAACCTATATAAGTATATAATCTTGGAACAATATCTATGTCAGGCTCTACATCTGGAAATGACAGGAGAATTGGCACCATTGAAGCTGTGCAGTGTTCAGTAACACAACAGTGATCTGTGAAAACACTGAGCAGAGATAAACACAGGCTGTCATGTTTCAGTCTCATTATATCATCTATAATTATTATGAAGATTCAGCACAACTCTGGAGATGTCAAGCTAGCATTTTAAACTTCAATACAGCACTGGTAAACAAACATCAAACAATCGTAACATCTGTTTTAATACCACAACAACCAAAAAAAGAAGTCCCTGACATTAATATGACCAAATACTGCAGACAAACTCCTGAACTCCACTGCTCTTCTCGTTGCCGCAGCTTTTGGTTAATAATATGACTGACGATTTTACGTTTTTTAATGCCTCAGTAAATTTTCGATATCGCTTGAGAATGCATCGTGTTTACCTTTTTTTTAAATCTAACAACCTTTACACAACACACTACAGTACAAACAAGCAGTGAATTTTAGGAAAACTTACATAATTTGACCAATTTAGAATAGAATAGAATAGAATTACTTTATTGATCCCAAACTGGGAAATTGTGGCGTTACAGCAGCAGGTTGTCCAAACACACAATATTAGCAAATCTAATATTTAACAATAATATTAAATACAAAGTAAATAAGCACTAAAAATAAAAATATTAAAACTAAGAATGGGAATATATATAACCAGGATTTAACTTAGCATTACTAGTCTAAAATATGAAAGATTAAATGTAAATGTGCAAAAACAGAGTTGTAAATGGACAGTATTGACATAGGGAGATGTGCAATCAGTGATACATAAGTTAAAGTGCATGAGTGTAGACATGTCAACATTTAAGATGTGAATGAAAACAAAGACTTGCTAGATTTATATATATTATATTATATATTTATAAATATAATCTACAAGAAGAACAAAACAGACATTAAATCTTATTTTAATCACAACTCATACAAGAGTCTAATAAGATAAGAGTCTCCATACCACTAAGGACCTGCCAAACGTAGCCAACACAATGTCTACTTCAGACAGTGTGAATGTGATTGTTTGTATTGTATGTATTTATCCCTCTTAAATGCACCTATCTCAAAAAAAGATGTGGTTTTCTTAACGCTTCTGTAATTTTCGATACTATCAGTCATTAAAATAATTATATGGTTTAAAAAACGATAGAAAGGTTGATAGCATTGTCAGCTGCCTCTTTTGTGTCACAGCTGAGGGATAATCACGTTAAAAGTGAATGAATATGGAATAATAAAGGTTGATATTATAACAGTGAACAAATGCTATCTATTAAGTACGCCTTTCCAACATTTAAAATGCTAAGATGTTGACATCTGGCGCTTTATTTATACATATAACGGTGTATATGTGTGCACAAAGTGTCCTTCAGAAGAGTAACAACAGGGGCGGCTAGCATGCTAACGTCACCGTCCACTACTTCACCAACAAGTGTGCTAACTACGAGCTAACATTAGCAAGACAGACTGAGCTAACGCCTGGACTATAACGGGACTATTAATCAGCCTGTTAATGTTTCCATAGTCTGAACAGCAGATTCAAGTGTTTGACGGGACAGGAGGTGAGTCAAATAGAGTATAGAGTAGCAGAGACAGGCTAAGTGTTGAGGCTAACAGAGGCGGTGCAGGTTAGCGGGGCAGGTTAGCGGGGCTCACCGGAGGCTTCACAGCAGCTCAACTTCAACACAACTTTATCACTACGCTCCTCGACGGGGTGGAAAACCTTTGTTTATCCTGTGAAAGTACTTCCTTTGTTATGTGGGGCTGTGGTGGTCCAAAAAAAAAAACTACAATAACGGAGTAAAAACGTGACTTTAACTATTTACAAAGCAACTTTTCTGGTGTCTCCGCGGCCCCGGGACGACTCCGCTATGGCGGAGGGGAAGCGGAACTACCGACCCAGCCCAGCCTACTCAATGTTTCACATGAAGGAGGGTTGTCAACATTCACGATACTACGATACTTTTCGATAAAACCATACAATCTCTGTTATTGTAATAATCAAAATAATCGAAAAGTGCATAATCTTTGTAAAAACGTGCAGATATACAGTCATGTTAAACCAAAAGACTTAAAGAGAGAGAGAGAGAAGACTGATACAAATAAGTTGGCAAATGTTTTGGTACCGAAACATTTCCAACTTTTTTGAACAATTTAGACAATGTGCAGGGGGAAGCCTGCAGCTTTTGTAATAAAAACATGAAATAATCAAATTACCCAACAATAAAGCAGTAATAAGAAATGGTTTATAGCCATGCAGTATGCAAATTATAAACAAGGCCTGCACATTGTTTTACAATGTTCCAAATTGCTTTAATAAAATAAAAACTAAAGCATTTTCTTTTTAAAAACGAAAATTGACACCAGTTAATCTGAGGCTATAAACTTCATGTCTGACCATTTCATCCAACAGTTCAAACAACAGATGCATACTGAGTGAGAAACATAGAGGTGAGAAAGCATCGCTCCTTTACAAAAAATAATTTATCACAATAAATTCCATTCTGTGATTAACTGCGCAGCCCTAATATGATAAAGATATGTGTAAACATCATAGTGCCTCAAAATGGTAGTATGTGCATATATGACATTCGAAAATAAATAACAGAATGAAGGACGTATGTACAGCTTTATATATAAAGCTTAAAGGTTGTCTTATTATTGTGATTATTATTTGTGAGATCATTACGCTGTGATCCGTGGCTGAACATCAGAATCAGGTTTGTTTCCAAGTGTGTTTACACATACAAAGAATTAGTCTCTGTGTTTCTGCTACTGAAACAAATAACACATAAGTTAAAAGCTTGTGAGCAGTTGCACTGCTACTGCCATTGGACTTAAATAATAATAAACAGTAAAGAATGAAATATGAAAAACAATTTGAAACAAAGTTATGCAATAGCCCTTTGACCTGACTTGTGGATTTGATCATCTCAGAAAAAAACCCTGAGAAATGATCAAATATAATTCATTATTTGAACGTTTTCACAAAAAATGTATTTAATGTCTATCAATTAACAAAAAATTTTAGCAGAAAAGCCAATTTATATACATTTCAGCATCAAGGCAATTCTAAGCGCTTCACATGAGACATCAAAACATGAAAAGGGGAAAATAATCACATTAAGAGGACATTTAATAATCACAAAAACAAACCATTAAAAATTAGAGAAGAACAAATAAAGCAAGAAAAAAAAAACTAAAATGAGACCGCTTTAAGATGCAACTGTACAAGTAACAGTACAGCAGTGTTTTAAAGGTTAAGATAAAAAAATAAGATGATTTATTCAAATAATTTCATGACAGCAGCTGTACAGTCTCAGTTTTCAGCCTTGATTTGAAAGAACTGGGAGTTTCAGTAATCCTTATGTGGTAGGACAGTGAGTAGAGATCCACTGAGAGTCGTTGTCTCTCAACCAGAAGGTCGAGGGTTGTCAAAGGGGGGGTGTTTCGTCTTTTTCCATTTTGCCAGAATGATCCTGATGACGACAAATCTTTTTTGAGTAGAAGTTTCTAAGGTTTTTTTGGGGGCCATTTTTACCTTTATTGGATAGGACAGCTGAAGGGGGACAGGGAAATGTTGGGAGGAGAGAGTGGGGGATGACATGCAGCAAAGGGCCGAGGTTGGTTAAGAACCCACAGCCGCTGCAACGAGGACTATAGCTGCTGTTCATGGGGAGCGCAACATAACCACGAGGCTAACGGCTCCAGTTCCTGAGTGTTTAACACAGCAAACATTGACTGTCCCTGTTTAAACGATTCGATGTGTCCACATGTATTTGGACAGTCCTACACAGCAGATCATTGTTACGAGAAGAGTTCCAGCACAAACAGGAATCACCAGAGATTCGTCTCCAACTGGAACCTGCACACTCACAGAGCCCTGGTCCTGCAGGATAAAAGAAGAGAAAGGAACATTAAACCGCTAGGATCGTACTAAGTTTGACTTTATTTAACACAATGAGAGAATTTATCAATAACCACCTGCTGATGAGGAAGTTGAAGCCATGCACATGTGCTTAGATTTTTGTGAGTGCAGGGAGCTTCAACGACTGTATGAGGCTCGAAGCTGTGGAGCTGCGTGCCTAAAACAAAAAAAGAAGTTTAGATCCATCAGGACAAAAGAGCTTTAATATCCAAATGATTGTTTTAATGTTCTATATTATTGGTACAATCAGACAGACCCAACTTAGAATGAATAGAATAGTTAAAAAAAATAAGTAAAACAACATCTTTCTTATATGAACTCTCAATATATGTATTAGACAGACTGACAGACAAATTAAACCTTAAAGGCTTTATATGTGATTTTTTTCATCCAGCAGATGTCGCCCTTGAGCACCAGCGTGAAACCAAAACAACTCACGGTGCATTGTTGTGTTAGCATGCTAATGCTAGCGATCTTTATTATGCTGGTATCTTCACACTGCATGTAAATTTACCTGAAATGAGCGTGATCTAGAAACGCAGTTAAGCAGTGAGTAAAGTATGTTATTCTTCTTTTCTCTAGTCCCTCAATTAAACAACTTTTATTCACGAGGGGAGGAGTCAGCTGCCGTCCCGGCGATGTAAACAAACTGAAGATAGGACTCTGAAAACTCTGAAAACATCACAGACAGTGGGACTCGGGTGTTACACCCATTGTAGACAGTCATGACTCACAGAGTGATCTTCAGAGGATATACTTGATTTCTATTATATTTAAGTGTGAAAAAATCGCATATAAAGCCTTTAACAATAACATAAATTAAACTAAACTAAAAAGGACTATGAGACCTATGCTATGCAGCATCACAGCAGCATTTATCTGGCAGGTTAGACTACTTTAGCTCACATAATAAATGTGAGGGTCTTTCTTAGTGGAGTTAGAATGTTCTCCCTGTGCATGTGTGGGTTCTCTCCGAGTACTCCGGCTTCCTCCGACAGTCCAAAGACATGCTCGTTATATTAACTGGTTGATTGACTGGCAAACAGTCCAGTGTGTAACCCCGCCTCTCGCCCAATGACAGCTGGGATCAGCTCCAGTCACCCGCATCCCCGAGCAGGAAAAGCGGTATAAATAATGGATGGATAGATAACCACTACTTTGAATGTGCTCTTACTAATTTATGGAACTTCTGGTATGATTTAATGCGAGTCTAATGGGTGTGAACGTTTTTCTTATGGTGTTTTAGCATCTAATCTAGGAGATTGTATTGCTTTAAAACACAGGGTAGCAACAAGTATCCAAGTATCCAGAACTCTGACAACCTTACCACAGAATAAATCTCATAAACTCACATTTTTCAGCCCGTAGCAGCAGTTTTGGAGGTTCTATTTCTACAGCTGTAAATGCTTCCCCATCAAATGACGGCTCGTGGTATCGAGTGTGAATGGGGATTGTTACTTTTATCAGTCTGGGAGTTGGTCCATCGGGGGCAGGATACACATAGGTGATAAATCCTGATGTCTTATGAGCAGGTAGCTCCAGGTCAATGGCTGAATTTATTAATATCTTAAATAATGAAGACATAAATATTTAGGTTATTACACAATGCACATTCCTGGAGTAAATAAATGTTGTTTGTAATATTTATTCCTACAAATATATTGTGTTTCTGAGTCATTCTTACCTGCCAATCCCTGTGATCACTCAGGGAAGCAAGCTGGTACGGATCGACATAGACCCCTCTGGGCCACCTGTGAACCAGCAGGACTCTGACCCACCTGAGATCATCAGGGCTGAGCTCCACAGAGGTCACCAGCTCTCTAAAACACATCACAGACCATGTCTTTATTCCTCTCCTGAGCCAAGAATACGGTTGTTAATCCATGTTTGAACCCACACCTGTGGAAGCCGTTCTTCCTGAGCTCCACTGCCACAGCGGAGGATTCAAGCAGCTGCTTCAGGACATCACAATGGTTCTCTTTCTTCTCATCTGGAAACATCATCATAATAATAATACTCTTTATGTCACACATTTAAAAAGGGTTTACAAAGCAGGGTTGCCTGATTCCATATTTTTAAGCTGATATGAGAGAAGTAAAAATCAAACACAATATTTATTTTTGTGTTACGTGGGGCCCTCTGCCTGCTGGGGGGAGCAGGTAGTGGAAAGACAGATACAATTGACCCTGCAGTGTTGAGGTTCATAACAAATCTTAAGGCCCTTACTCATTATCTCATTTATGATCGAGTTGACTGGCCTGCATTGTCTATTCCTATTGCCATTTCCTCATTTATTAGGCTGTACTTAACCTGCTTCCTGCATACTTGTGTAATTTTAATTATGTGAAAAGGGCTGGAAGCTAGAGTCTTCTCTTGTAGATGCTTTGACTGAAGACTTTCTGCTGATGTTTAGACTTGCATTTGTAATTGCTCTGTGTTTAATGTCTGAAACGTATTTAATGCGCTGCTGCCTGACATGGCCACAGACGCTCTTGTAAATTAGATTTGTGATCTCAATGAGATTTCCCTGTTTAAATAAATAATAAAGAAAGAACAAACACAACCATTTCTTTTTTTTCCCCCATGCACAACACACTCCGCATGTTTTAGATTGCTGGGTTTTTGTTATTTTAGTTTGTCTACTGTTGATGTAGGGAGGGATGGAGCAGGTCAGAGATATCATGCCTGATTCATGCAGGGCTTTAAAAAAAAACCCAAAAAGGTTTTTTTTTTCAATTCATTTTGAACTTCTTTAGAAGCCAATGCAGAGAAAATAAGATGGGTGTAATATGAGTGGATCTGTTGGACCTCCTTGACAATCTTGCAGCAGCATTTTGCAATTATTTGTAAATGGACAAGATACGACTTATTGAGGCAGGTGAACAGAGAATTACAATAGTCAAGGCGGGAAGATACAAAAGCAAGAATTAGAATCTCTAACTCAGCTTCAGAGATTGTTTCTTAAGTGGATGAAACATGTAAGAAAAAATAACCTTGCCAATTCCCCCTATATCTGGCTGGTGCAAATGTAATTCACTGTTTATAGGTTACTAATATATTCTAAATAATAAATCAAACTATATAAGGTTGCAATTGTGCAACAACAAAACTTAACAATCAGGTGAATAAGCTTACATCCCAAACTTTGTAGCAATTAGCTACTGATAGAACAAGCAGTAACAAAAAACATTTTGTTTTAATTCAATTTCCACCAAAGAGGATATTGATTCTGAATCAGAGAGCAATACATTCTGATACACCTTCATCTAGCATGTCTTCAAATGACGATATTTAAACAATAAAACTCACCCTCTACGAATGAACCATGACATGACGATAAACAAGCTAAAACGGCAAACAGTGAAAGATACATCAAAACAATAAAGGGGAGATAAAACAAGCTTGTTACAGCATATAGGTTTTTTTAAACTTGTGAGGTGCTCTGTGTGAAACTGTTGCCGGAAAAGACTCCCGAAGGACCCCTTAGTAGTGCTACGGCGGCTGTTGCTGTGCCTGACTAGAAATAATAATAATAAACGGAAACTGGGGGGAAATGTTAGGCGACAATTCCCTTTATGAACGTGAAACATTTTTTAATTAAAGAAATAATTTTCTAACTACGCGATATTGAAGGGTAAAAAAAATGGCTGTTTAAATGTTGGCTCTAAATCCACGTAGGCTTTATTGAAGACACGAACGCCCAGGCAACAGGTGACGCCACTGTCCTAAGAAAGTCGACTAAGGACGATTTTTAATTCAGCTTTATTATGTCATTTTACAAAGTGTATTCTTTGACGTGGTGAATTGAACGAGGTTTTGACTGCTGGAGAACAACAGAGAGAGAGAACAGGAGATGAGTTTCAAGGCGAAGCGATGCGGAGTGCAGTTCAGTCCTCCCTCTATAGTTTTAATTTATCAACACAAAGACAACAACAGTGTGCGGAAAAGAATCATACCTGTACGGAACTTCTCCAAATATTCTGGTAAGGCAAGATTTACTTACACACGTCATGTATTAAGTTGTTAAACATCCGAAGCTTTGTGGGGTCTTCTTCGTCCTGTAGGTATTTTAAGGGCTGTGTGTCTGAAGTGATTGAACCCTACTCTTCCATAAGTGGATCAAAATGACCTGTAGTAGAATCAATTTGTTTTGAAGCAATTTTTGTCATTTTAGTTAACTTGTATTGTATATACATTATATTTTATAACAGTAGGCCCAATAGAAAAATGGCAACACTTGTATGTGTGTGTGTGACTCGTCTTCTTCCAGCCATGACACCTTGAGGAGATATAAAGGAAGGAAGGAGGTTTAATTATACCAATCTGATCAGATCAAATACTTTCTGAGGTATAAAAGATAATGCTGACATGCAGCAGACCGCCCAGTTGATAACAATCAAAGGTTCACAGATTAGTCATCAAACAAAGACTGTTCTTGGAACAATTTGTCTGACACCTACCCGGCAGCAGCACTTACAAGCGTTACAAATCTTGTCACTGATGGTCTTGCTGACGTTTGTATCTCATATAGAGGCATACAAATTAATTTCAGCCTGTGTCAAATGTTAAAAGTCCGGATGCCCAGATAATGAGGATTAGCGCCACATATTTTTGGGGGTGGGGGGGGGGTCTAACTTTTACTTATTTTATATTTTCTAGAATTCTTAAGTCTGTCAAAATGATTTTGTATTTTATCAATTATTATTAACATAGTGCACTTAGTTTCCAATGTCTTTATCGGCATGTAGTTTCAACATTTTGTTCACTAGAGAGAATCCAACATTACCTTCACTTCTAATTTTCTTTCTTCCTTGTTGTCTTTGGTGGTGTCCGAGTGTTTCACAAATCTCAGTGGTGGTTGCACGGCTCGGCTTCAAAATCCTTTAATTCACACCCCAGTGAGATGTAAATATTCAAATTAAAAAACACATGATGATAAGGGAGTTAACTTTTTCTGTCCATCTCGTCCAGACTGCAGCCTGGCAGCTGAAGGCCTGAAGAACAACCCCCGGCACAGGGACTACCTGGACTCGGTGTCCCACCGTCAGCTGGAGAAGCTTCACATGGTCCTGCGGGATCACATGAAAGGCTTCAGCCTGGAGCACAGCCTGGCCTTGTTCCGCCTGGACCCAGAAGAAGACCTGAACAAACTGGACGATAGGGAGCTGACTCGCAGGAAGGAACAAATGGACGAACTCTTTGAGAAGAACCGTAGGCACAAAGATGATCCCGACTTTGTTTACGACCTGGAAATGGATTTTACTAAGACCAGCCAAGAAAAGTGCAGCTGGGACGAAGAGTCTGATGACGGATTTTAAAAGTCTGTTCTGCTGTAACTCAGACGCTTTACATCGTAGTTCTGGTTTCCAAACGTTTCATGATCTGTAAATATGCTTTCTGGCACACTGACAGTTGAAAAAATAAGTCTATATTAAATACAAATCGTTGGATATGGAGAGTAAAGTCTCAAATCAGTGTCCAGAGTTAATTTGATGGCAATCCCAGACGATGAACATTAAATCTATAACTCAATTAACCAGTAATACAAGTATACAAATACCAGTAATTAAACTGCAAGCAAGGGGCGCTGTACATTTGCATCACATAACATTTTTCATTCCAACAGCAAAAAACTAAAATGCATGGATAATAGTGAATATTTATTTGTTATAAAATACTGCATTTTACAAAATACAAAGACTTTGGCTCTTTTATTTGTGGCTTACACCTAAATGAGTGATATTCACAGTCGAGTATGAACGAAGATGCTAAAATCCCATTAAATAAAATTTGAAGTGTACACACCAATAAGAAAGCAATACAACAAATATATCTTTGGAAAAAATGGTGTCCACAAAATATTGTTTCATATCATACAAAACATATATATATATTTTTATATAGTTCCATGTGGTTCAAAGCGATGGCAAAGTTTAAATGAGATAAAGTATTCCATAAAACCAAGCCTGCAGCTTTCAAACCTCTCGAGGGGAAAATTTCATTCAAAGTGCAAAAAAACCTCATTCAGCTGACAGGAGACAGCGACCGACTGACCAAAAGTACCACAATACATTCAAGGATGTCGCAGCTTTTCTTAAAATCATTCATTGTTTGGTTTAAGATTATTGAAACATTTTTTTACACTGGTATCGATTGCAGTCATTTATGCTGTGTCATTATTTTCCCCGAGGAGGTAGGTAACTGAAATCTGACATATAATTCCTTTTACCACCAAACGTTCAGTAAGGATTTAGGTGTTTAAATTAAACTTCTCAGCAGGCTTATCATTTGTTTAAAAAATACATCTTTATAAAATTGACATTTCAAGTATGCTAAAGCCACAATCCAGGATTTCTGAGTACGTCAGTCATGACAGCATTTACACTATGAGACTGAAAGTGGAAGGACTTTCTGATTGGGTAGAACTTGTGCATCTTTTACACTAATTTACAGAGTACACAGATATAACAGGTGAATCCATTACTGTAAAGCTATCGGACAAAGACAGCAGTTTGAAAGTTGATGACACGGATACGGTTACGTATAACAAGAATTTGTTGGTGCCACAGGTGTATCTGAACTCCTGATCAGCATCAGGTCTTAAAATATGAGTATTACCACCAGTTCTATGGAGAGTTATAGGGACAGAGACATATATGTTTATATATCACACTATTAAACT
Organism: Labrus bergylta; assembly: GCF_963930695.1. Lineage (NCBI taxonomy): Eukaryota > Metazoa > Chordata > Actinopteri > Labriformes > Labridae > Labrus > Labrus bergylta. The sequence goes on from NC_089200.1 coordinate 23,434,925, forward strand.
ACATTAAACATAGATACATTATTAGGCGAGTACTTCTAAAAAAGATATTTCATTTCTTTTTCCGGTCTTGGGTGCATCTGGGACAAAACCTGAGAGATTTGAAAGAAAGGGGGTAAAGGATATCAGGCATGTGTTTGTCAAAGGACAAAAAAGCAGAAAAAGAATTAAGAGCATAGTACAAGATTTAAGGTACGTCAGAAGGGGTGTGAATATGTTGATGCCATCCAAAAGTTAGGGCACTTTGATGGTCAAAATGCAAATTTGACGTATTATATTGATGAGGTGTGATAACACCCTTCTGACCCTTGGGTTGAAATTTTATCAACTCATTCAAAAGTTCTTACCATTTTCCTTTGGGTTTGGTGGCGAGATCCACACAAGCAAAGTGAAACCACTCAATTGGACACTGAAGGTAGAAAGAAAAAACATCAGTATTTCAAACAAGAAATCAAATGAGTTCTGATGAGAAAGAACTGTAATAAATAAAAACTTACGTCTGGGTTATCACATCCGATCATCTCTCCGTACGATACCTGATGGCACAGACAGTACGTGGGCTCGTTGGGATCCACCGGCATGTCCAGAACGTCTGACGGCTGCATCGGCAGGAGAGCATCGCTCAGGTCAGGGCTGAGAGGTCAAAACAACCAACAGAGGGGGATTAGTATTTAATTATGAGTACAGGACGTTCAGGTCTGACTAGACTTGTCACAAATACATTTTAAGCTTAGCTATGACACTAATAAATATCAAAAATATCTATACCTATTTTGATACCACAGCAACAAAAACAGAAGTCCTAGACTTACATATTGGGTCATTTGTAATTACCGCAATTTTTTTTTTACCACACTTTTCAAACTGAACAGATCAAAGTGGCATGCCAATATTTTTGTGTAATTTAGACAGTGCTCTCTCAAAGTTAAAATATAACTAAAGATCTGAAGGTTGTTGTTTTTTTTTTTTAAAGCTGCCATACTTTTCAATACTATTGATTGTTAAAATAAAGGAGACTGTATCGTTCTCAAACATGTGGTATCAAAAAGTATCGTACATTTTGACAACCTGAGGTCTGACTGAGCCAAAGGTACCTGTTGATCTTTTTCTTCTTTCGGGGAGAATCTTCTTCAGAGCCTTTCTTTGCTCTTCCTCGAGAACTACGCTTTTCTCTCAGCCCCCGGGACTCAGCTTCTGTTGGAAATGTTTAAGATATATGATTAGCAAAGGAAGAAATCTATGCATTTTTATACTAAAGACGTATTTGTGTGAATGTAGTCTGTCAGGCAGTGAACTCACTTTTCACACCTCTTCCCTCTGAACTCTCGTGGCCGCTCAATTCCAGTTTCTCCTTCAGCTCATTTTCAAACCGAGCCAGATCTGCATCCAGCCTGCGAATGTGTTTGTCCACCTGCAGGACAAGACGTCCATGACATTAAACCCTCAAAACAAACGTTTATAAATCCACAACCTGGTAACAATGGTAGAAAACTTGAAGGTGACCCGCAGTTGAGTTTGTTGGACTGACCATTTCGTACGTCTGCATTGCGAGCTGGACTTTGTCGTCGCTGAACTCTTTGCACTTGCTGTAGGCGTTCTGGATCTTCTGCAGGTGTTCCACTCTCTGAGCTGAAGCCAGGTTCTTCACATTTGCAATGTACTCTTCAGCCAGTTTGTTGATCTCCCCTTTCTTTTCTGCACATCAACATCATTATTGCAGACAACTAGGCTTGTCTGGAAGGTTTCAGTTAGTAGACATTTTGAAGTGTCTAGGCAGAGAGCACAGGTGTGATAATAATAATAAGTTAAGTTGAGGTAGATCCAGGGTCCTGATTGCAGAGGTGCTATCCAATTTTATTAATGCTTTTTGCTAATGCTGTTACACTTGTGCCTCTGTTGCAAGACAAATCACAACATCAGCATGTTTAGGACTAAATCTAATCAGCAAATTATTTAAAATTAAGTTATAGATGATGCTCACCTTCAGTCCTGTTGTCAAGGTCCCTCATCAAAGTAAAGTTCCTCTGTAGCTCACATGGAAGGTTTTCAATACCTGAAGAAGAGATAGTCAGAAAGATGAGCGAGATTTTTAACTCTACATGCTTTGTTTTATCTATCTAATAAACAAAACGGGTGGGGAGAAATTTCGACTAATGTCCTTGGGTCCCAGAAGTCTGTGCTATACATTGTTTTTACCCCTGAAGGGTAAATGATTTTTGCAGCAAAGCATTAAAAGGACAGAAAACGACAAAATACATTTAAAAAGCGAATGAGGTAAATGTAAGATGTAATATAATAATATATATCATATACCAAATGTCTGTGACACATAAGAGCAATGGTAATTTTGACAGATATTTTAGATTTAGTCTTAAGTTTTTTGCTCACTGAGTCTGTTTTTACTTATGTGTTGCTTGGATCCAGAATCTAAAAAAAACAAAAAAAAAACATTACGCACAGAACTCTTGCACACCGAGTCTGATGGGTTTATTTTTCTAATAAATGCGAAAAAAAATCCCAGTCCCAGAATCATCAAGCAGTGAAGATAATTTTATGCTTCTTTGACTCCTTGAACAAAGAAACATCAAAGACTGGATCCATCCCATCCTGAAAACAAGACACAGTCCCTTTAGATGTCATTTAGCTTGATGTTTGCATATCAGGCGTCTCTGAATAGTCAAACAACCATCTAAACGAGTTGGACTGATGCGAAAAAACGCATAAAATAGAACCGGGGTCCCTTTACATAGAGATAAATATAATCAGTAAGTGTACAACCTGAAGTATTACTTTCATAAAGATAGATAAAGGAATTGTTTTATTTGCATAGGAAAGAGTCCCCATGGATGGAAGTAAGAAAAAAAAATGTTGATGAAAAAGAAGGTAATGAAAATGCATGTGATTTATGACACAGAATAACAAATGAATGTAAATTGTTAACTTCCACCCTTACAAAAATAATGAACAGAACACATACACGGAGAACAAGTTGCAAATATCTCAAAATGATTTTGTTGCATTTATGTATTTATATTTTATTTAGGGTATTAACAGTACCAAATAGTGAATATATTGACCTTATTAAATTGTGCTAGGTAAGCATTATAGTTTTAGAGAAAATGTAGTTTTTAATCTTTACTCTCTCTTTAAAAGATCTAATGATATTTAGTGTGTAAATTCAAACTGTGTTTTTTTCCACCACACTGTGACGCACTTTAAATTCCCCGCCCCGGGGACTCGCCCCGACGCCCCGACGCCCGACGCCCCGACGTGTTGACGGGAAACTCGGTCACCAACAGGTTGTAAATGCACATCTTTACTCCTGAAAACATACACGTTTCCTATAAAAAAAAAATCTAATGTTTTAAAGCGATGGATATGCCTTTAACATATTAAACATAGTTATAAACCCATCATTGCTTGCTAACATTTAAATCTGATATATGACGACACAGAAACAAAGGGTTCATCTCTGTTTGTCACACAGAGACACGAGAAGTAAACTTTATCAAACTGAGAGGAGGTGCTAATCAGTTAGCCTGAGAGCTAACTAGTGACCTCACTGCCAATTGCTACTGGGCTGTATCTGTCAGTGGCCCGCAAAGCGAAAAAGTCCTCGACATAACCATTAAAGTAGACCTCAAACATGTGAAATGTGTTGGACATGTTACTAGCATTGCAACATATCCACAGATACTCACTGTCAAGGTAATGTTCCAAGTAAATTGCCGTCGCCATGTCAGGTTAGCTGTGTTAGCTGCTGTGTTACTCGCGTTAGCTCTCAGATTGCTGTCCGAAGAGTTTGTTTTGTGAACCCTGCTGCCCGTCGGTCAGTGAGGTTGGAGATATGTGATCCCGCCTGCTGTAGCGGACTCCTCCGGGCGGTGGTGGGAAGGACGCTAACTGTTGAGGCTCAGTTGGTTTCCCTCCAGTTCTTCTTCGTTCACATACACTGTTCGTGTTGCATTCGCGTTCTTCCCAGATACTCGGAGTTCCCAAGTTTAGAACTTCAGACAAATCAAAACACAGAGCTTTCTTTTTTTTCCTCAGCATGTCTTTATTTTATGGAGCCCCTGAAATTTCACAAAGTAAAAAAATATATATATTAGAAATATCTTGTGCCCACAAGTTATTATGTTGTGCGCGTAATTGATTGAAATATCACAATTTGTGTACTATATCTCTGTATATAGCTTTTTATAAAACTGTACCTGGACAACATACATCATTAAAAAATAATAATAATTTTAAAATATATATATATATATGTATATATTCTATTTTTTACGAGTTATCTGTACTCATTTGTATATGTTTTAAGAACAAAATTACATTTTCAACTTGTATTTTTTAGTTATACACCAACTGTTTTATGTCTAGATGCTTTTGCAATACCGCAATTTTGCAGAGCTCTGTTTCTTTAATATTCATTACTCTGTTCTTTTATCGTACTTAATCAGAATCAGCTTTATTGGCCAGGTATGCTTAAACAGGAAGGAATTTAACTTCGGTGAACCGTGCTGTCTATTTACAAAGGTATAAAATTAAATGTCAACAATAAACAAATAAGCAAAGGCTTATATGTACAAGACTAAATAAGATAATAGTGCAGTGGTGAGTAGTGCAAAAGACGCTGAATTAAAAATGAGGTAGTTTTACAGTATTTACATAAGTGTGCGTAGCTTGCTAAGTTAAATCAAATAATATATACTTTTATGTACACTCACAGAGACAGTTTGGTTCCAGAGTTACTTCGCAGCGACAGGTCTGACACTGTGACATCAGAGTTCATCAGAGAGACAACCTGGGGGAAGAAACTGTTCTTGGTTGTATGGGCGTTTTGGTTTAATTGTATTTTATTTTCACTTTGGCAATGTTAACGTATGTTTCCCTTGTCAATAAAGCCCCTTTGAATTTAAATTAAATTGTTTTAAATACATGATTTAAAAAACGAATTTGCATTTTGACAATTTCACATTCCGAGTTGTTGTTCCGATTTGAAGGCGCAGTCACCGATTATTCCGACATAACATGAACGCAACTGGAGACACGAACAAGCTCATCCTCGCCGTGTTTCCAACGCTGTCAGCTGACAGGTTACGTCATACATAACAGACACCTCCCTCTCCAAAGAGATCGAAGGCTAGTGATGATGCTGTGTGGGCGGAGCTTATGAACAGAAAATAACGGCGGTCTTCAGATTGTGTCCACTGGCCTTTTTAGTCCCGGTTCGCTGCATCCTAACGGAGCATTTCATCTTTCCTTAAATCATAAAAATAATCAAGTAAGTAAATAAATTATACAGCTTCTTTACCAGCAAGTGTACCGGTAGCATCAGTTATAAGGACTGCTATTAGCTTTGTATCTTATTATTAACACGGAACTAGTTAGCACGTAGGTTAGCTCGCTGCTGACATGTAAACAAACAGCTTGAGTTGAGGTCAGATAACTTTTGTTTAGTAAAGTAGAAAAAGCTTAAAAAATAAACGTAACATACTTAACATCTGTCTCAGTTGAATACTGGATTTGTTAAGCTTAAAGTAGCTAATTTATACATTTATAAGAAATTAGCATTACCTGTTCACAGCTGGCCTATTGGTGTTTAAACTACTGTAAACATTTTCGATACTTTTTTGAAACAACAAAATAACAAACAAAAAAATTCAAAACACGTTTTTAAAAAGAGGAATGAATCCATAAAATAAATAAAAAATCAAAGCCAACTCCTGAACATTGTTTAAATTGCACAAATACGAAATTTAAATTTAAAAAATATTTGTTTTCAAGATAAAAAAAAACAAAACGTTGCCAACGTATTTCTGAATTTTGGACTGCAAGAGTTGGTCCAGGAACAGCTGTCCCAAGTAGTAAAAAAAAAACTTATTGTCTAACTTGTACGCACAAGATAATTACTTGTTTCCACAAAATAATATAGTGTTTTCACAAGATTATCACTTGTTTCCACAAGATAAGAATGCGTTCCCTTTTGATAGTTATCTTGTGCATACAACATTATCATTTACTTTTTGGGACTTCAGGGGCTTACATTATTTTTCTCTTTTATTTTGGGGGTAGGTGTCGGGAATTTTTCGTGACTGAGAATGGAAATTTGTATTATTAGTTCACTATTTGAACTTTTTATCTTATGTAACATTTCTGATTTTCTGTTTGGATTGTAATTTAGTCTTGGGACCTTTTAATGTCCTCTGAACTTAAAATAATGAACTGTCATAGAAATGCCTCTTTAGGCTTTCTGTAGTAGTTTTGATGTGTGTGCTCTGAATCAGGAAGCAGATGTTTATTTGTTTGTTTATTTGCTTATTCAGAGCTGATGTCAAAATGATATTTGGTGTCCTGCCCGTTCTTACAAACTGTTTGTCTGATGAAGGTCTGGACCTGACATGTTGCCTATAAATGAACATTTGCAAGTAAGACAGGGTGCAGGAGTTTAGTTGTAAGTTTTTTAAAATGTTCAAATCAATAAAACAATAAAAGAGGCAGTGCAGTAAAACAAGAAAACAAAAAGCAATTGAAAATATGAAAAAATAATATCAGTGAAAAAACTGTGCAGACGAATAAAAGTAATAAAATAGGAAGGATGAAATTAATGTAACCAATAACAAAGTAAATGTAAAAGGAAATCATTGGAAACTTCAGAGTGATTATAAAGAAAAGACAACATGTGGGGGTCCATACATCTGATTTAAAGTGTCAGTAGTTTGATTCTCAGAGGCAGAACTTGACACTTGGTATTTGTTTAGTTTCAGGTGCTGCCTCCAGGATGGCGATGGTGAAGAGCGGTTGGCTCCATCGACAGAGTGAGTAGTCATATTGAACCCTTACTGAATTTAATGTTGTGCTTTATGTTATTGTTATCATTCTTACTGATTACGTTTATCATCATCATCATGATTCAAACTGTTCTGCTTTTAAATCAACATTTAAAAACTAAATTGTGTTTTTTAAGAATTATTTTAAATCTTTTTATTCTATTAGAATGTTAATGTTTTTTATGTGTAATATTTCATTGCTTTGTCTCTTATTTATTTATTGTCTTAATGAATTGGTGATTAATATTTTGTTTTTTTTCCGTTATTTTATTGAATTCATGTCGGTGTGCAGTAAGTAACACTGTTATAGCTGCTCCCTTGTGAAGCATGTTGATCTAAAATTATAGCTGATAATAGTATAAATAAATCCAGTTTTATTGATGAGGTTTGATTATTAAGTATTTCTGATATATATATCTATATGATAAAGTGACTTTGAGATCCTGTGAACCTGATTGTGGTTGTGTTTGAACTGTAGCCTGTGTTTGTTGCAGGCACTATCCTGCGCCGCTGGAAAAGAAACTGGTTGGACTTGTGGGCCGACGGACGTCTCATGATCTACAACGATCAACAAAGGCCTGACATGGAGGACGACATCCACATGAGGGTCGACTGCATCAACATCCGCAACTCAGCCGCGTGTCAAGGTAAAGGTACATGTCACCTGGTACATGATGATGTCACCGATGAACCCTGTTTGTGTTCAGACTTGTAAACATGTGGCCTCTGCGTCTTCTCTCAGAGCTGAACCCTCCGGAGGGAAAGACCCGGGACACCCTGCTGCAGATCGTGTGCAGAGATGGTCGAGTTATCAGCCTGTGTGCGGACAGTGCTGATGATGCTCTGTGAGACAACACACACATTATTTGTTTCTCATTTAGTTTCTACGTTAATGAGGGTAACTTTTTATTTAGAGGCATTCTGTGTCTATATTTCTAGAATACATTTATTTCACAGCAGAGTGTCCTCTGTGTTGCAGGGCCTGGACCATGGCGCTGCAGGATGCCAGAATTAATGCGGTGAGTTTCTGCTACATTTAGATTTATTTTCATAGTAAAAATAAAATAGCTCTCAGTCCTAATTTTTATGTTTTTTATTTCAGGTGGTAGCTACTCCTCAAATTGGATTTGCACAGGAAGCAATAGCCTCTGCTCCTCCCCCTTACTCAGAATATGCTCCCCCAGCTCAGGTAATAGATGTAAACTTCATTAATATGACTCCGTTTATATTAATTAAGTTCAAGACTGATTTATATAAAAGTCTTTTGGTCATAAACCTGACCATTTCAGGTTAAAGAGTTCTGATTTTCTCCACTAACTCAGGAATGAACAAGATAATTTATCGTGTTTTTAGGGGATTAAACGTTTTTTTTAAATTATGAGTCACAAGTTACAACAACATGAGACAAGCAGACGATGTATGATTATATGATACTTTATTCAAGGTCAAATTAAAATTAAACGTAACCAGTGGTGCTCATTACTGTCTACATACTTGAATATTGTAACAAAAATAATGTAAGAATATTATTTAAAATCACCTCTGAATAAGAATATTTTCTTATGTAATGCAGACTACAATATGAGACAAGCAGCCTATGTACATCAGCATTAGACTTAATTTTAGGACAATTTAGACCCGACAGGTTAGCTAAAAAAAACCCATTTCTTGCTTTCTGAATTAAGAGGGAATGAAACGACTCACAGAGGATCAACAGAGTGTTGTTGTGTGTTCTTGTTCTGCAGGTTTATTCTCTGGGCCCATACAGAGAATATGTTCCATCTCCACCTCAGGCCACACAGATCATGTACTCTGCTGACGGACAGCCCGACGCTGTGGCTTATCCTTACCAGTATCAAGGTAAATATCTGCACTTTTCTCAGCTCCTAATTAAATAATCATGTTGAGTGTAAGGTGTTAGTCGCTGGCTTGTGAGGAGAAGCGGGGCACACTGAGGTTGTTTAAATGTTCAATACAAAACTATATTTAAAACTGTAAAAAATCTGCGCTACCTTAAAAGAAAAGACCCAAAGCTTTAAAAGAAAATTCAGCCATATTTTAAACCAAAGCCTGTAGCAAGAGAAAGAAAAAGAGAAAGAAAAAGTTCCCAACACATTTGTGAAATTTAGACAGTGTGCAGGAGTTTGAGTGAAGTTTTTGGCTGTGGTATCAAAACAGGTAGGAATATTGTTTGACCTTTATAGTATCCAAGTTTAACATTGTGGTTTCTAGACATCCCTTAAAGGCTTTATATGCGATTTTTCACACTTAAATATAATATAAATCAAGTATATCCTCTGAAGATCACTCTGTGGGTCATGACTGTCTACAATGGGTGTAACACCCGAGTCCCACTGTCTGTGATGTTTTCAGAGTTTTCAGAGTCCTATCTTCAGTTTGTTTACATCGCCAGGACGGCAGCTGACTCCTCCCCTCGTGAATAAAAGTTGTTTAATTGAGGGATTAGAGAAAAGAAGAATAACATACTGTACTCACTGCTTAACTGTGTTTCTAGATCACGCTCATTTCAGGTAAATGTACATGCAGTGTGAAGATACCAGCATAATAAAGAACTCTAGCATTTAGCATGCTAACACAACAATGCACCGCGAGTTGTTTTGGTTTCATGCTGGTGCTCAAGGGCGACATCTGCTGGATGAAAAAAATCACATATAAAGCCTTTAAGGTTTAATTTGTCTGTTAGTCTGTCTAATACATATATTAAAGCCTTTAAACACACGGCTCCAAAGGGTTCACAGTATAGCTTGTGCTCAGTCCTCTTATTAGCAGTATACAAACAGGATGTAGAGGAATATGTGATCCGTGTGTGCTGGATATGTGTTTGTTCACAGTGATGTCAAACAGGACAATAAGCAAAAGTGTCATATTCAGCTGACTCTCAGGGAAACACTTCTTCACTCTCCTTATCCACTGCTCACAGAATTAAAGGAACGATTAATCTTCACAGTATAACACCAAGTGAATTCAACTTCTGGGGATTCAATCTGTCTATTTAGGAAGCACAAGTCATTGTGAATCAGTGTCACTTTCGTGCAAATAAAAGTGACAATAAATATAAATGATAATGAAAAAAGCACCCCATATGATTGTTATTCAACTAGAATGCTGAAGAGGACGACATTATCCTCATTTATTGCATCATATAAATGACTTTTAAGACAGTAAATTTGTCCCCTTATTCTTTTAGTGCTTTCAGAGTTGCAGAAAAATCCTGATATTTTCCGGAGGAGCTGTATGTGCGAACACAAGCAGCCAAATTTTTCACGCAGACTTCACCTGGAGTCTCTCCTGTCAGCCCCCTAGTATTGTTTCCGCAGCAAGCCCGAGTGGGCCTATGTGAGAAAACAACAGAATCTAATCCCGAGAATTCACCTCGAGCCAATAGGAGGTGGAGAGACATTAACATAGTGTGACTGGAGTCAGTGCGTAGACTGTCTGCACGTGACAGCTACAATCTCTGTGCATGTAATTAAACGGCTGCGTTATGTTTTCTCTTGGTCAGTTTGTTGTTCGCCGCTCTTTTGTTGATAGTGTGATTACATCGAACTACACGTAGCATTCATACAAAGGCAAATATTCTTTTTATAGCATCTAGGGGGAATCTGTTACTGGTTCTTCGTCCTTTACTTCAGCATCATATTTTTTACGTCAAGTCTTACCTCAGGAGACAGAGACTGTGTTTTTCTTGAATATTCAATTCAGACAGGTGCATTTGAGATAAATGAATCTCCTGCTCACTGTCTCAACTGCACACATATGTCAGGATTTATTCATGCAATTTGGTTAGGAGAAGTCAGTCTGCGAGATTTGATAATTAAAAACAAGAAATAACCCTATATTTGGTGCCTAGGACTTTTATTTCTGTTGCCGTGGTTTTTTAGCTACATTTGAAAACTAAACTTTGACACCTCCCTGATGTCGTCGTGTCCAGGTGGGTACGCCGCCCCCGGGGTGAACCACGTGGTGATCCGGGAGCATCAGCGCGAGGACGGAGGAGCATTGGGAATGCTTGCCGGAGCAGTGACAGGTTTGGCGCTCGGCTCTCTCTTCGTCTTCTGAAGTTTCTTTACCGCTCTCCGTGTTTCTGCTTCTTCTTCTTCTCTGTGCCGTCACATGAGCCGGAGTGAAATGTGTCTGTGGGGCTACATCCATCAATGAAGCATGATTGTGATTGGCGGTGAATTACTCCCTCTGTGTCCTATATATACAAATATTTAAAGTCAATACTGTTAGCACTTTTTCATAAGCCCCACCCCCTTTGTGTTGTCTGAATATGAATGTTATTAACCAAAAAACACAACAATTACTCGCTTTTAAAGGACAGAAAACACACAACTTTCAGATCCTCACACATTTCTACTTCATATATGCAGATTTATCTTCATTTTTTACCGTTATGTTTTTATGCTGCTCCGTGTACTGTACCTTCACTTTGTTTGTTGTGTGTTTTGAATATGCAGTGTTTCTTCAACTCCTCAGGTTATTTGTGTTTGAGGTAGGCTGAGATGAGAGGTGTGAACAGAAGATTGAACAGTATGTGAAACCCTTTTAACTTTGAACCCTTTTCACTCCTGGCCAATAATGAGTGGACTCCTAATTTTCACCGATCAAAGTTACCATATCTGTAATGAGTTTACATAAAAGTCAACAGTAGAAGCTTGTACGTTATAGCTGCAGATATCTACTTGGAACTATTTGACATATGAGACATTCATTTTTGTTTTATTAAATCAGATTGCTCTCACTAAAATTGACTATATGAAGGATATGTTTGCATGGAGTTCTGCCCAATTAAAGAACATTTCAATTTCTACTTGAACTTTTTTCCGCTTCTGATTGAAAGTTAAAAGGGCTGAGCGTACGCACGCACACACATGAAGCCATAATCACTCATTTTGTAGCTTTTCTGAGGAGTTTGTTGTGATTGAAGTCTCATGACATCACAAATAGTTTCATGTTTGAGGAAACGCTGACATGTTTACCGTGCTTTACATTTTAAAGGGACGTCTCTCCTCTTTAAATGTCTGCTTTATTTGATGCTTTATTTAAGGTCATTATTTCATTGGCAGCTTTAAATCAGTCTTATAGTTTAAAACACTTTTGATGTGATTTTTTTTATTTTGTTTGTCAGTAGACTCGAAGCAGCACAAAAAGTCTAATCAGGTTTATTCTTCTGTTGGGTCCCACTTCAGTTGAAACATCTCACTTGTATTATTCTGTGGATTATATTCATTCACTAGAAATCAGTTTGAGTCTGCTTTCAGTCAAAGGTACAGCTTATTGATATTTAATAATGACACTAATAAACACAAGTATTTACTATTTATCAAACTGTCAGCTTGTGTGAGCAGCGTAACATTGATGTCATTTTTCTGAAACTGTTTAACATGTGACATGAACCTGTTTTATTACTCTTAAATTAAAACTACTCACATTTAGACCCTCACGCGTTTCAAATTCAAATATATGAAGGTCAACTAAGAGATGTATTTTAACAATTATATATATGCACAAAGCAATTGACTCCTGGTTTTTGATTTCAAGTTTTTTATTCAACCTTTTTTGTTCACAGAATATTTTTAAAGTAAATAAAAAGTGCAAATAACCGGCATCAGTTTTATCATAGTAACAAACAAGTGACCTCAATAAACACCGAAAGAAAATGTCAATACAAAGACAGAATTCACACTGAGAACAAACACGCGTTCAGCGTCTTGATGGGATCAATAGTTCATTACAATCGATCAGACACAGTACGAGTGTAGAAAACATGCAGACATTTTAGCATATGAAAGAATGAGCAATGCTTATAAAGTAGTGAATGCATATTATTTAAATTTAAACAAAGAAACCCTGAAGGCACCTTTAGAAGCTGCTTGTCATAAACACAAATAAAAAGGCCAGAAAAGCTTACATGTTCCAAGAGTTTGAGCCTTTATACATTTGACCGTATAATTCTTCATTTTTAAAGCCCCAAAAATGATTATTTTAAAGAATAACTTCTTACCAATATATCTGTAGTCAAATCAAAAATAACCAGAAAACACATTTACATGTTAAAATTCTTTGAGCATTTACACACTTTACAGCGTGAAATAAAAATTTTAAAAGGCCCAAAAGTGATTCTGTTAAAGACAAAATAACCTCCCGTTATATCAGACAATCAACAGAGGTACGTTGTGTTTAAAATGTGCATTTATCAACCGCAGCATCATCACCATATTAAACAAAGATGGAGGTCAATTGTTCTTCAAAATTTATATTTCAAGGCTCTGCTTGAAGGAATAAAAAAAGAAAAAGAGAAACTTACAAAGATGTAAACATAAAATATATCAGTGATAAAAAAAAAGTCCTGAAACAGATTACTAATTTGTTGGTATGTTGACAAAAATTATAAACTTGATCAATTATTTTAGTCAAATAACTAAGTGCTGCTGCAAACAATAAACTGAACTGTAGCTAACAAGTGGACATAGTTAAAGTGCCTTGAACGTTCATTCTTTCCACTGGCCAGCAGGAGGCAATATACAAAGTATATGATTAAAAAAGCCCCAATTCTCAGTTGATTTATTCCATCAGTGAACATTCTTCTTAAGAGTTAATGTTCCCAATCTCTAGTTTCAAGTCTTATTTAATACAGCATGATGTTTACTTTTTAAATTATGGTCCCATTTAGAGTCAAACAGACCAGAAAGAGGGGAGGGGTCAGGGCGGGGCCTAAAAATTGCTGTTGAAGCCTTCAGATATACAAATATCACTCTGTAGAGTGTGCTCTTCCAGTAACCTCTGGTGTTGAAAAGTGAAGCCAATGCTGAAGTGTTAAAAACTGCAGTTCCTTTAGTGTCCACTTGAGGCTGCTTCCAAAAGGGAGTCAGTTCCTATAGAGCCTCATGTTAAAATGTCCATCTTTACAGCAGAAATAAACATGTTTACAGCCTGGTACAAAAAAAAATTGGTACAGGGTGGATTTTATTATAAATCGTCTGTTTTGATTTTATTAAGGCCAAGGGGCGTGGCTGTTCTGACTAACAGGTGGGCTTGTGGTAGCTGTTTGACAGGAGGCTTAAGGCCCTCCTCAGCTCCACCTCTTTATTTGTGTAGATTGACTGTAATTCAGCATTTCCAGCATGGCGACCTCCATTGCTGGGCCTCAAAACATCTTTTTAGGAACCAAAGGGTGTCGTCACTGAGACTAAGTCCATTTTTCATGCAGTCTATGGCTCCACCCTCTTGATCAAATATAGCACTTCATGCTCTAAAATAAAGATGGAGCCTGCATGAATGCTTCACTCGAGCCTTGAAGAAACAGGAGATAGGTGGCTATGTCCACTTCTTATATACAGTCCGTGCTATTAACTTGCTTTTCATTTGTAACACAAATTCTTATCTTTGCTTTATGTTCCGGTAACCTTCCATGGGTATTTTTTAAATCATTTTTGACTTTTAAAGGAGAGAGAAATCAAGATTAATCAAATGAGAGAAAACATGACAGTGAAAGACATCATAAGTTACAGTCCTCATTCCATGAGCTTTGAGTGATCGAATGTTTTCAACCTTCCTGACCAAAATCTTCAGTAAACTTTCTCAGTTTCTCCAAATCATCGTCGTTCACTGTGGGTTTGGTCTTGCTCTGCGATCTCAGCATGTCGTCCTGCACAGAAAATATCAGATTAGGGTTGTCACAATACCAGAATTTTAAACTGTGATATGATTTTATCTGTTTCAGTACAGCCTCGAGGGGACACTCAGGGAACTGCTGTTTTTTGCAACTCTACATTGGCTTCATTTTTCAACACCAGACGTTAGCTCACTGGTGTCACTGAGAAAAATACCATGTTTTCTAAAGTCTATGGCCAAAATCAATACTGACATTATGAGAGAATAATTCAAGAAAATAAAATGTGGGGGTGCATACCATTCATTTTTAACGAAATAAAAAAAAAAGTTTTGATTTTAATGTGTACATAGGTACCTAGTATGGTTTTGCTTTTCCACGAGTGAAAGGTGCTGAAAGTGCACAAAGCTGCTGACGTTCCTCAATATGTTAGTTTAAATACATTTGAATAAGAGTCTAAAACAAATGATTAAAGCAAAGAGGACGCTTGTTGAGTCTATAGCCTGGCTCTCACTACAGGATAAACGGGCCGATTTGAGCTCCGATTCTTCCTTACCGACAATCGCAGGGTCGCTCCCAACTCAAGGCTGCTCTGAACCGATCATCTGCTCAGCGAGTGGTACGACGATCCAATCTTAAAGTCCCCGATCTGCCTGGCGATTGTCCGGGACTCCCCGATTTATTTCAAACATGTTTGATATTTAGAATTTAAAATCTGGACGATTATGTCATGAAAGGGTCCGGCAGAAGTTGTGTGTGACTATAATATAATCACGAGAGACAAGGGAGGACTGTAGTCAAGGCGACCAGCCGCAGTACGCAACCTTTTTTGTTTTTTTGAGTTTTCGGTACAGATCATCAGTGCAGCACTTTTCTGAAACTTGTATCCATATATCTACGATTGTATCAACTTTTCTATATCCTACAACAAGTTCCACTTCCTTCTCTTTTACTGACCACCGTCCGTTGGAGATTTCAAATGAAACTTTATTGACAATTGTCAAAGCTCCGTCCCGATTTCCCTCGTACAGTGTGAGCTCTCCGGCCGTGCCCAACTCTCGGTTCGTACGCGTGAGCACATAAATCGCAAGGTCTGGTTGGGCGTCGTAAACGATTCAGTCGTACAGTGTGAGCTGACATGCCACCCCGACTTTTATACAATCGGGGAAAAATCGCACAGTGTGAGCCAGGCTTAACAGAGGTAGAGGCTCAGGCTCGGTTTTCCAGGCTATTTGTTTCAGTGGACTTTTTGTAAAATATTTGTTACAATGCACATTGCCGAGTACAGAAGGCTTTGCTCACCATGCACACGACCGGCTCTAAAAGTTTATCCCCAGAGAGGTCCATCCACGTCATCTCCATGGCGCCGGGATCACCGGGAGAACATGGAGTCAGGAGGTCGTCCACCACAACGTCTGGATTGTTCCACGAAGACCCGCGAACCTTCATCAGAATGTTTTAATGTGTGCAAAGACAAAAAGAAACATCAGATATGAACTCAATTCCGACACACTTAGGATATTTTCACTATTTCTTAATCAAGAGTGCAGAGATAGTTCATGATTCTGGACCTTGCCGTGGAATTGAAACACACAGGTATATTAACAGGCTCAGGTTTGTTTTTACCTTTTTAAAGTGTGTGGCTGACTGAACCTTCCTGACTGGCTGCATCAGAGCATCTCTGACGATGACGCTGATGTCTGCCCCGGAGTAACCCTCTGTCTTTTTGCCCAGAGTATTGAAGTCGGCCTCCGTCAGCCCATTAGGGGTGGAGCCAAGGTGGAGTTTGAACATGAAGGAGCGAGCATGCTCCTCGGGCAGAGGGATGTAGATCCGCTTCTCAAACCTAAGACAGACATTTTTCACCTTTTACATCCAGACAATAATCACTTAAAAATTCTGAATCAATGGGACATCATTTTCAAATCACGTCATGGCTTATAAAATGTAAGACCATTTTAGACAATATGGTACAATTCCAATACCTGTGATGGTACAGTACAGCCAGGACTTTCTCTGGCTATGGAGCACATTTTGACAAATCTATCTTCCCAGCAGCAAATTCCTCCTGTTAATGTCTTTAGAAGATAATTTGTGAAAAAAAGAAAAGTTAAACTCACCTTCTCCTGATGGCAGAATCAAGTGTCCATGGTATATTTGTGGCTCCCAGCACGAGGATTCCCTCATTATCGTTCCCGACACCTGAGAGGAGAAACACATCTCAAACACCTCATCAAAACAAAACAACAACTACTTCAGGTTATCTCCTGCTTCTCACCCTGCATCTGCACCAAGAACTCGGTCTTGATCCTTCGCGCTGCCTCGCTCTCATTCTCGCTCCGGGAGCCACAGAGAGAATCGATCTCATCGATGAAAATGATTGACGGTTTGTGTTCTCGGGCCATACTGAACAGACTCTTTACCAACCTTTAGAAAGAACCAACACGCGTTAAATCTCTGTTCGCTGTATTTTATCATTATGTTAGGGAAGCTGGGCCTCACTTTTCACTCTCCCCGAGCCACTTGGACACGAGGTCGGACGAAGAGATGGAGAAGAAGGTGGAGTTGTTTGCTTCTGTGGCGACAGCCTTAGCCAGGTAGGACTTCCCTGTTCCCGGAGGTCCAAACAGAAGAATCCCCCGCCAAGGAGTCCTCTTTCCTACACAGACAGACACGTCATCATTGAATATGGTTTATTATGAGGAGGATTACAATCTTCTTAAGTTTGCTGTAGAGTTGACACCAATCCAGAATTTGAAACTCATTGATATGATTCTAGTAAAAATCTGATGCTATCAATACCTGCTCCGATACCATGGCAACAAAAATAGAAGTCCTAGGTTTGAAGGCAAACTCCTTCACACGGTCAAAATTGTACAAATACGTTGGCAACATTTTGCATTTGCACAACTGAGACGATAAAGGAGAGTATCATTTTAAGACACGTTATAACATACATTACGACATACTCATTTTGCTATACCTTTGAACAGGTGGGGGAATTTGATGGGCAGGATCACGGCCTCTTTTAAAGCTTCTTTGGCTCCTTCAAGTCCAGCTACATCGTCCCACTTTATGTTTGGTTTCTCCATGACGATGGCACCTTGAGAATAGACAGATTTAATCAATCTAAACATTACTAATGTGGGTGACACATTTTACTTCTTTGCCTGCCGATGTGGTCATTAAACGTAGCGAGTCGTGAAAGCATCTTTTACCTGAGAGTTGATTCTGGAACTTTTTCTTCTCTTCATCCCCCTCGTCCCCGTTTTCATCCCTGAAAAATCAAAAGACAACACCTTGCATTAGGTTTAACTGCCTTTTTTAAGTCTGAGTTTGGCTCTGAGGCTGTCATCGTGTTCTTGTTGTTTTTAAGCCAGAAGTGACCATACTGGAATACAGGTTGGAGCTCAGCAAACATTAAGGTATCTCAGCTTTACTGTCTGTGCCCAGGGCTGATTCTTATATAGGTTAACAAGCCATGTATGGTGAGTGCAGACGCAGATAACGTCAGGAAACGCTAACTCCTCTCCTTCTCCACCGTCTCATCCAAATATGTTCCCTTCTGCATCCAAAAAACCAACATGGCAACAGCCACAAAACCAAACTTAAGAGCTCCAAAAGGCGGTACAAAAGCAGTGAGTAACTTCAAGGTGAATTTTCAGTCACACACTGCAAAAATTTACGTATTGATAAACTTTAATTATATAGTGATACACGTAGTCACAGAGCAAGGACAGGTGGACGAGAACACACACATACAAACATATAACACAGATCAGCATACATTCAAACTTAAGTAAAAGGCACAGAAGGACAGAATTGAAAAATGTTGACCTTTAAAATTTAGTTTTTAGCAGCGGTTTCAAAGAAACTATGGATTCAGCAGAGCGTATGTTAAGCGGAAGACTGTTTCAGAGTTTAAGAGCTGCTACTGCAAACGCAAGATCACCTGAATTTAAAATATCAGCGAGGAACAGGTAAAAGTCTGTGAATACATGATCTGAGAGGGAAGCTGCTTAAATAAGGACTCAGTAAATCTGTTATGTACACCAGAGACAAGCCATTCAGGGCCTTGTATGTACAATTTTGAAATGGATTCTGAACTGAGCTGTAAGTTGTTGAGACTGATGACCAGCTTTTGTTTACAACCTAGCTGCCGCGTTATGGACCATTTGCAGACGTGGTATCGAGGATTGAGTAATATAAGCCACATTCACCTGACATGACCAGATTTTTACATTAAGTAAATTTACTTGCTAAGATTTGTGTCCTAGCAGTGCGTTTTCTATAAGATCTATAGGCATATAATAAACATTTCTGAAAATGGATTTTACGTTAATCCCCGTTTCTAAAGTTGGAGGTAATGTACATACAAATACAGCAGCAAAGACATAGAAGAAAAAAAACTGCCAGACATTAATCAAGGAGGTAAGTATTGAAGTTTTTTAAAAAAGGAAATCAATTCAACTAATTTGTTCGAAGAGAAAAATACAGACAATTCTGTTTTTGAGTAAAACTGAATGTCAAAAGGACTTATTCATTCCACATGTCTCTAAAAACAACACAACAGTCCCAGACTGAACTTTGTCTTTAGTTCCCCACTAATAAGTAGCAAACTTTAAAAAGTAATCAAAAGACCTGCAGGACAAACCTTCACATGAGCCTGAATCTTCAACATACAACCAGGACCAGGACAACTAATCGTACAGTGTCACTGATGAGTCTCACCCTTTGTCACCAGACTGCGACTCTTTGACTGGTTTGGTTGGAGGACTCTTCTCCTTCTTCCTCAGGTATTCCTTCAGCTGCTCCGCTCGGTCCAGGTAGTCGCCACACTTTACTCTGATGCTCTGCGCAGCTCGCTCGCCCTGAGCCTCGTCTGAAAGCCACACAGCATGGAGCTTAGATTCATGTATGTTGGCAGAGGTTTTAATTTCACTTGTTTTAAAACAATACAAGCTCTTATTTTAATGATCGAATGCATCAAAAAGGACCAAAGATTAGAAAGTACTTCAGATCTTCAATCGTATTTTTAACCAAAAGCTCCTTCAAACTGTGAAAAAGTGAACGTTAGACAATAAAAACACACAAATCAAACACTTATACGAGCGGCTTACATTTGACAACATGCAGGAAGTACTGCACTGCGCTCTCATAATATCTGAGAGCCTCCTCATAGTTTTTGGCTTTATCCGCCTCTGAAGCTTTGGTGGCGAGATCGATAGCTTTCTGCGAAAAGACAACAGGAAGGATAAGAAACCAACTCATCATAAGTTTTAGAAGTAGATACTTTACATTTACACATGCACTTTAATTTGAAAAGGTTAACACACTTTTAATTTGCCTGGTTTTTCTTTCTCTTCGGTCATAGTTGTGTCAGAAATATTACAAATATGTTTGCTCGAACTGAATTGCTACTTGTTTTTTTATTTGTAATCCATAAAATTATTTCATGAAGCTTCATAGTAGCTTAACACAATTAGGCAGTGTAGGAGCAGAGGTAAAGTAAGTATCCAAGACTGTTATCAGGAACATCATCTTTATGAATGATAATTATTAGTGCTCATTCTCTAGACTTGAAATAGTTTTTTAGGGTGTAAATCATTAAATTGGAAGTTTAAAGGGGATATATCCCCATGGCATTACAGACTAAAACGTGTAGCATGTGGCTGAAGGAAATTGGAAAAGTCCATCCATCCATCCATCTGTTTTCTTCTGCTTAGATGGCAGGAGGCTAAGTCATCCCAGCGTCCCTCTCCAAGCAAAATGTTCCTGCTCGTCCTGGGGGAACCTGAGTATACCCCAGGGTCTCCACCCACTTTAGACTAGCCTTGAAGACTTCATAAGAGAGGCGACCAGGAGGCATCCTAATCAGACCCCTGAACCAACTGGCTCCAAAAGGCAGCCTGGACTGGCTCTCTAAGCTGACTGCTACTTGGAAATTAAAAGGGTTGCCAGTTTTTTTTCCATTTACACAAAAACTTTAAACTTTATTACCCCCGAGGGGAAATGAAATGAGCAAAAAACACATGGATTCAGTTACAAGAAACACTAACACATAAAAACAAGAATACATCAATAATACAAAGTTACTATTTTTCACCCTGTTGGATTTGTCCTGAAGTAATCTGAGTTACTGAGAAGATGCTGAGGACACTTTAAGATGTAACTCTCTTGTAAAAGGTTTGAAACAAAGCAGTAACACCTCTTCTGAAAGCATGTTATTCGCTTTCAAATCATTGTATTAAATCAGAAATGTAGGCTTTTTACTTTCGACACTTTGCATTAAAATAATACTTATTTATGTATGTTGTTACGTATCCCTGTTGACGATTTTTTAAAAGACGCTACAGTATAAATAAATAAACCTTACACCCCGAAATACCCATTTAAAAAAGACATCCACAATCTGACAGTATTATAAATAAAGCCTCAGTGTTATATAACCGGACGGCTATTTGTTAGCTCAGTAAAAAGTTTAACACTCACCTGTAAATTACCTCCTGCCATCAGGTTTGTTGTGTGTCTCAAACTTAACTCGCTTTTGATAAAACTTTAAACTGTTTTTTTTTACCTCTTTCTACCACTAAGTTTACTTTAAAAACAACTTCAATCACACAAACATCGTCTCACTTCCGCGTCAACATAAAGGCTCTGTCACTTCCGGGATAGTACCGTGACGTCACGTTATTGTCATCTGGAACAGCTGCTGTGAGGTTATATTTATAGATTACATATTTCAAATGATTGTAGGTTATACTGTTTAATAATGGTTCAAAGTAAATAACAGGAAGCTTATGTTTGGATTGATTGTTTTGCGTTTTGTAAAATTCAATATATTCAACAATAACTATTACATAGAGCTTAACTTTAATTATAAAGTCTAAAATACAGTAAATCTCAATTACTAAACTAAAACTAAAATCTATTAAAACTAACAATACATCTTTTTTTATTTTAATAAATCAATTTATTGAAAAGCACCAAAGCTTAAAAAAAACACATATATTTCATAACGACTCCATCAGAAATTGCAGGTAAACTAAACTAAAAAAAGAGATATGAACATCACGTATAGGTGCAGGGCAGTGCAAAAATAGCAAAACTGAGAAAGAAGATAGGCCCGCACACTTGCTCAATTGCCGCAAAAAAGGGGGTTTTAATGATCTCAACACTACGTTTCGACCAGAGGTCTTCTTCAGGTGATAATTATATCAAAATTGAGCAAGTGTGCGGGCCTATCTTCTTTCTCAGATAAACTACACAGTCTAACACAGTCCATGCACCAATACATTGGTAATATGAACATACATATTTGTAAAATTTAGACTGTTACCAGGAGTTTTCCTGCAATTTATGACATGCCAATGACTATGAAATAAAGTGACTCCATCCTTAAACATTAAACTTCCTAAGTTACTATTTGAAAATTGGGGGCAACACGTACTGCAAGTGGACTACAGAGAGCACACCAACAGGCAGCATTTTAAAGCAGGATTATTAAAACATAAAGATTTAGTTAAATAACATACAAGGCAAAAAGCAGAGTATGACCAGCAAATTCTCAAAAGTTGTAAACACAGGAGGAAATTACATATTAGGATGACTTTAAAGCAGATGTGTTTCTGTGGTTTAATATCAAATTGTGGAATTTTCTACCTGATAATTTGAAGAGCTATAATATATTTCAGTTTAAGAAACTGTATAAAGAAAGAATCATTAGACTCTATGCAACTGTCAGCTAGTGTTTATTTTTATTTTTTTCATGGGGAAATGTAGTCAAAGACTTTGAATTTGATTAGTATTCTTTTTCTTTTGCTGTACTACAGAGGAGGATCTGGGCCAGACATAAAAAAAAAAAAAAAATCTTTCTCCTCTCATTATTTAATTCTAATGCTTTGTTCTATCCCACTTCCGTATCAATTATCATAGTTTTTGTTTCTATGTTTCTTAAATATTGCTTGTTAAGAAATAATAATTTGAATGAACGTCTATTGTTAATGTGTATTTTGAGTAAAGGAGCTCACAAAATAAGATGTGTCTTCTCCCTGCTTCTTTCCAAATAGTGATCAAATTGTAAATCTTTTTCTTTTACAAAAGACTGTGAAGATTACAGTGAGAGCAACACATAACATGAAATGAAAAATTAAATACACATGCACACTTAACACTTATTGGTTGAATATTTAGACTTTATTCATTTACACTTACTGTACATCTATTCAAAAGGAAGACAAAGAAAAAGTTTGCAAAATATCTGTAATATTTGACAACACCCAGGGTAGAAATAAGGCATTTATCGTGGAGGGTGAAGACGCACAGGGAAGAAGGAATTCATTTCACATTGTGTTGCTCTGGATTTAGTCCATTTATTCAACATTTTACAGATTTATTTGAATTAACAGGCACCACGTACAGTACGTGTTGTAGATTTGTCGTTGTTTTCTTCTCCCTCATCAGTGTGCTACAGGCAGGCGTGAAGAGCAGGCTCACAGCGGTCATCAACTGTCAACGTTCAACATTTTTGGTTGTAAAAGTTTCAGGATGCGGTCGTTTTTTGTAAGATCTGCAGGGAGTTCATTATTCTGCAGAAACACAAGAGAGAAAGTTTAGCAGCTCGAGTTCTCTGCTTCTGTTCTGTCTGTTCATCTTCTCCCCCTTCAATGATTTGTGTCTCACCTTGTTTGGCAGCTTTGGGTCTGCATTTGCTCCCAGCAGCAGCAGAACAGATCGTAGATTTCCTCCCACAACAGCAGCATGAAGGGCGGTGGATCCGTTCTGCAGACAACCAATACAAAACTACATGTGTTCTTAATGCTTACAGTGTTGTGTTGATCACTAAACAACTTTATCACTAAACATAAACCTGCTCTTTATCCAGAGCTGGAAAGTTAGACTTTTCAAGAGCTACTTTCGGTCAGACTCTGATGAGGAGGTTGAAACAACTCTGATGTCTCTCATGTTCAGTAAACACCTACCTGTTCCTCTTACAATTATTATCAACCAGATATTTTTGTATCAATTTAAAAAACAGCAAGCGCCAAAATGACACATTTATTGAGGGAATTATATCTTCACTGGCCACAGGCGTTTTCCCTAGCAGGGGCTCTATTATAATCCTGCAGAAATAAGAGTGTTATCTTTCTTTTTGTTTCATGAAACTCTTTCCCTTCATGAAAAACAAACTGCAGCATCGTCTACCTTTAGAAGGCCGAGAGAAGGAGAAAACTTGAGGAGCTCCTCGATGACGCCGCTGTGTCCCTTTAAAGCTGCTTTGAATAACGCTGTGGATCCATCCTTAGGAGAAAACATAGACGGCATTTAATTATTTTACATCATCACTCAAAGGTCCTCTTACTGACCTGCTCTGTGGCTTTTGAAGACATCATATAGCAGACATTCAGCCAGGTGATGCAGAAGCATGCATACGCACAATCAGGTAAAAGACACATAAAAAAACAAAAACATGACTGCTTATGTTTACATGACATCAGGTGGTCACAGTGCAAACCTGTGAATAAAAACAGTAACAAATGTCACTGTTTGGATTCACCTTTTTTCACTGTGAGCACCTGATGCTTTTGTCTTAATCAAAAGTAACGGGTTCAAGTCCGGCCTCTGCCCTTTGACGCAGGTCATCACCCACTAGCTCCTCCAAACATTCCATGTCTGTCTTCAGCTGTCCTATCTAATCATGGCACAAAAACACCTAGAGTGACTAATTTGTATTTATCTCAGTCTGTTTTAGCCCAGTTTAATTGGTGTCCTACTATCTCTTCAGCCCTTTTTTACACTTGGGTGCAACTTTTGATGCCCAGAGTAGGTGCAGTTTCACAGCACCCTGCCATATTTCCTACTTTTGTGTCATGATATTGCAAAAATGTATTTTACACATTTATCTAGAGTTTGTATCTATAACTCCACTAATAAGCAAAAAGTCCCCATGTAACTGTCGCTGTCTGAAACAGCTCGGTTTCTACATCAGAAACGTTTCAGGAACAGATACATACAAATGTTCAATGTCCGATTGTTGACAAGTCAAAGTGAAACTTATGCAAAATAGCAAGAAGCTACACCTGCTATCTCCTCTGATCATCTGGTTTTAAGTTTACTGGATGAATTTCCCCAGATATGTGATTTCAGAAACTGTGCCTGTGTGAGTCTGTGTTTTTCAAGTTTCTTGTTCATGCGTGCAGTTAAAACAATTCAGTCATAACTCTTGACACAAGACTCTTACTCACACATTAACACTTTAAAGTGCTCAGAATAATAATAATAAAAAAGAAAACTGCTCATCACTTTATCGCCTGAAGAAATGCTGAAAAAATCCAAAGCTCAAACTCAACAGACCTTGAATTCAAACTGTTGCATTACTACGATCAAACGTAAACTGTGGAACTCTTCCTGCAGTTGTTACCTAATCACATGTACTAGGTCCTTAAACACAACACGAATTAAATAGCAACAGGCTTTCTGAAAGTGCAGTCAATACTTAAACATTTCTGGAAGAAAGTAAAGGCAAAGGCACTCAAAGACACAAATAATTTATCCTAAAAATAACAAGTTTATTAACTTCACGAGCTCTGATATGCCTGCATACTTGTCTGTCAGCGTCTCGATCTGCTCCACGTAAGAGAAGCACCTTCACCGCCTCACTTTGACCCATCTGAGCCGCCATCCACAGGGGGGCAGTGCCGTCCTGCAGAACATGAGAGAAGCAGAGGAGAAGAAGGGAGAAAGGACAAGAGAGGGTCGAGCTGATGCAGGATTGAGATAACCTGTAGGGATGTTGAAAAGGAGATGTGAGCTGTGTCCATTAAACATGGAGGTCATTACCTCTCTGGCCTGGTTAACCTTGGCACCGGATGAAAGCAGCTGACGAATCACAGTTATGTGACCCTCCTGGGCAGCGAGAAACAGAGGGGTGGCACCATCCTGAAACACACAAAACAAACTTTCAGACACGTTTTTACTTTCCTGCTTGTTAGAGAAGCTTTAAACGAAACAAAAATTGTATTTTAAGAAGGTTAGAAGCAGTTTGTTATTGTTTGTGCAGTCTGATTGTTTCCTCGTCCTGAGGTCAAACTCTATTCCTGCCAAAAATGAGTCATGTCTGACTCAGCAGCCCGCAGAAACCTGAGCGACTGGATTCCTGCTGCGGAGACACTTTGTGCAACTAACTCTCCTCTTCTTCTCAGACACACAAAAAGACGCACACACACGGACAGACAGGCAGAGGAGGCATGTTTAAAAGAGGCTGAAGATGTGTACGCGCTCACATTGAGCTGGTCATGAACATTGGCTCCGTTCTTCAGCAGGTTGTCCACCACCTTGGAGTGTCCGTACTGAGAGGCGACGGTGAGAGCCGTGCCGCCGTCCTGACAAACAAAAATGACAAGAGCTCACATTCATTTATGTTTGCTTTATACTGCATGGAGGACATATACAGAATCTACAGAGGTGTAAAAAGCAGCCTGAGCAGCAGATATCACGCATACTTTTTGTCTCCTAGTTTGGCACCAAGCCCTCTGACTCACAGTCTGCAGCTCTCTCCATCACACCCACTCTCATACAGATGTACGACACTGCTGCGTACCTTTGTCTGAAACTCTGTGGAGGCTCCGAACTCAAACAGGAGCTTTGTGATGTCTTGGTGTCCCTGCTGTGAGGCGAAAAACAGAGCCGTGGAACCTGTCTGGAAAAGATGATGAAAAAAATTAAGTGTATGTTTTAGACTATAGCTTGCCATATTTTCCTCCAATGGACAAGCTATTTAATTTATAGGTCAATGTCTTGCCTTTCAAAAACAAGCCCTCTACTTTAAGGTTGTCATCATTTTCAATACTTACATACTTTTTAATACCCTGTGTTTAAATGATATATTCACCATTTGTAAGAGCTTAAGACATAGGGGTTTCTTATATTGCCATGTTATTGTAGTGTTGGACTCTGGGTGTCACTGTAAGACTGCAGCTCAGGTATACATTTTTGGAAGTCACTGTATAGGTGAGGTGTGTGATCCTGGAAGGACAAAATGTTTTTGACTGATCAAGTGAGAGAATTGACATTAGTGTAAGGTTGTGCATTTTCCATTTTTACGTTTTTTTAATTAGCTTTGTTGTTTTTATGGATCAATAAAGAAAGAGTTTTAACTGCAATCAGGTGTGGCGACCAATCATTTGCAAAAGGCTGATTACAAACTGTGGCAAAGCGCGTCACCTAGGTTACTCCTGGATCAGGCATCTAAGTAGTTTGGTACAAGACCTCCTTTCATATGGTTATTTGTATTATGGATAGTATCAAAGAGTACCAAAGATTAAGAAAACTACAAAGTTTAGGACTATTTTTATTTTTCAAAAAGTTGCAGCAAGGGAGAGAGCGGTCTAAATTGTACAAATACATTGACAATGTTTCAGCATTGCCAAGTTGTTAATGTATTTGTCCAATTTAGATAGTGTGCATGCAACTTTTAGTCATTAAAAACAAGAATTTACACAATACTGGCTGACTAAGGCTTCTATTTTTGTTGTTATGGTGTCAGCTATCAATATGATTTTACTGGAATTGAATCGTACTGGAATCATATCAAACCCATAATCGTATCCACATTTCAGGTCCTACCTGAAACTCCTTTTGAAATGTTTCAAATGTTAGTCCCCACTCTATCTCCCGATTTCCTACTTTAGTATCCACTGTCCTGTCCAAATAAAAGCTATAAGCCCATAAATCTATTTTAAAAAAATGGTAAAATCTCATATACCAATTAAGTTATTGCATTTCAACCTCAACAACTGTTGGTTTACAGACATATTCTGAAGGGCCAATCATCATGTGTTGTGTTTAACACTCTTCAAGTAACTCACCGCAAAAAAACAATTTAATTTTTGATTCAACACAGCTTGAATACAAATATTCTAACAAATATGTTTGGTTGTCTGTAAGTTCACTGCCATATCTGAGATTCACTGTCTCTTTATAGTCAAGACAAGTTTGTATTGTTTCTACTGGCATATTCAGGTGTTTTACAATCATACCTCTCTCTGATAGTTGATGTCAGCTCCTTGCATTATCAGTTCTTTGGCACAATCATAATGGCCGCTATAAGACGCCACCATCAGCGCTGTGGTCCCATACTAAAAAAATGAATTAAAGAGACAATCAATTAAAATCATATGCTGTGTTTCCACCAAAAGTTACCAGAATTTATTTTTTTGGTCCCAGTGGCTTCTTTTAAAGGGAACTAATAGGTTCCTATGGCCCACTGTTTACTGCATTTCCACTGAGGTAAAAAAAAAAACATCACAAGACTCACAAGAAACTCCTCTTAAAATTAGTTTGAGTTGAATGTATGAATGCAGCAGGAAAACTTCAGGAAAGTTCACTGATGACGAGCAGGATGGAGTGATGACGTTCATATCCTGCAACACCAAAGGTGCAATCTCCATGCATGAAATGAAACGGCCTCTTTTTGTTCACCATTAGGTTATTTTCCACTATTCTGTTTATAACTTGAATATGTGGCGTGGCAGAAACTTTCATCAGAAATTTTCCGGAAAACTTTCAGGACAATCACCAGGGTTGAAGGTAGGCATGTACGGTCCATTACTGGGTACCACTGAAAGAAACAGTGGTGTAACACAGTGCTGGAGAAAGGGGAGAGACGCTGCCTGCCAAAACTCACTTTCAAATCCAGTCACAGTCGCACTTTCATTGTTGATCCGAGTTGCTTCTGAAGCGTCTGTGCTGGGTTTTGATCCGATCTGGACGGAGCCCAACTGCCTTTCATTACTGCTAGTTAACGTGAGCGCTTCCACTAGGGCGCTGCAGCTGACTGAGATCCAGGGCTGTGGAGTTTTGGCAGGCAGACATATATTGCAAAATCTCCCAAGTAAAATCTATAGAAATGTTTCTTTATAAAAAAATTTGGGGATATTCTGTTTTATTCCAACAACATAGACAGCAGCTCAGGTAAGCTGTGTGTGAGGTGACCATCAGGTATTGCTGTGTAACTCATTGCACCTTTCTTTACTTCATACAGGTGTTCGAATATTGAAATGTTTGTTTCAAGGATGCATTTAGCCAAGGAGAGGTGAACAATATTAAGTGACAGTTTGTGTTGTAGTACTGGCAAGCATTTTAAAGTACTTTCAGCCCTGCCGATCCGCAATCAATTATAAATACTGCTAGTACCTGCTAGTACCACCCGAAGGTCCCTGCACTTTCAGAAAGCACTACTTCTGGAGTAGGGACCTTTTCAAGAGTAAAAATGAACACCCTGATGTTTAATTTAGAAAGTTCCCCTTTCCAGTGGAAATGCACAGAGTACCTCTTAAAGTTACTGTTCCCTGGGAAAAGCTCCTGCAGTGGTAACTCAGCCAAAAGTAATTAAAACATGTGGGATGAAAAGGCTGATTTCTGCAGACTAAACACATGAATCCTTCACATTTTATGGAAAAAAAACAAAAAAAAACATAAATGTGAAGCTGAGATGACACATACACACATGCAGCACAGAGGTAAGTCACTCTGTCTCCCTACCACAGGCGAGTTATGGGGAAAGCGTGCAGCGAAGCGGCCAGGACATGCAGGGCATCCGTACACTGTCTCTGCAGTCTGCGTCCACTCGGCCGCTGTTCAGCAGCAGCTGCAGGAGTGCCAGGTTCCCCTTCCTTGCTGCCCAAAACACAGCATTAGACAGGGGTGTGTCCTTCTGCAGGGTAAATAAATACACACAACAGCCTCTGACCTCACACCACCATTATAGTCTTACACACAGTCACAGTAAACAGCTCAGAGTGTCTGATCAGGTGTGACAGGTGATCAATCATCCAACAAACACCTCTATATAAGAAAGGATTATAGTGATCTGAATGACTCTAATGTGAGGACTCTCAGTGCGATTACATTATAGCTGATTATATCTGCACGTGCATAGAGTGCCAGACTGAAAAAAATAGCATTTAAGTCGATAAACATCACATTTAATCCTGCTTCGGTTTCTTGCAGTTAAATCCACCTCGTCGTAAATAAACCTGAGGATGAGGAGCTGCAGACTGCAGGAGGAAGCGGCTGTAATCTCATGTCTCATTGAGGCCCTGTCTGCAGCCTGAAGGAGCTGAGGACAGAAAAACATGATTTACCTTAAAAGACATCCTGCAGAGCTCACAGGTGACTCATGTTCCTCCTGTGCACGCGGTCATTAAATGAGCTGGTGGTCTGCAGAGACGAGTCTGGGTGTTGGCGGATCGCGGACATAATAACAGACAGAAAGTCAGCTGAGCTCATCCTCTGCAGTCACAGCTGCACGGGGGACCAGAGCGGGCCGCTGGGGGGCGCTGAAGAGCTCTAACATACAGTCACTCAGCTGGATGCCGCGGGATGGAGCAGAGGAAAAATGTTTATAAATCTAGAGACTGCTGTGATGACTGGACACTTGAGATAAAACACAATAATGTTATATATATATATATATATATATATATATTAAATTTTTTTCTTTTTTTACTGCAATGTCTGGTGTAAACCTGAAATGTGTCATTGGGCCATTTTTTTCATTTTAGATCAGCAGTCGAGTCAACAACATACTCTGTTCAAAAAGGTGAAACTCCATAAATTGGCTATTTCATCACGGAACTGTTAAAAACATTGACAGGCCATCAAAAAGCTGGGTAAAAACCCATGGGTAGCGGCTTTCAGAAGTGTTCCTTGTTTTTTTGGGTTTTTTTTTACATTTTGGAATTTTTGTTTCCCCACAGAGCTCCTTCACAACTTTGTTTGAACTTCCGAGCACTCCAGACTCTCGTTTGTAATTATTTTTTGCTTTAACATACTTTGTAGTTTGTAGCTCCACAGAAAAGTGAATTGCATTTGAAAAATGTACACATGGTTTAAATGTATTAACAGTTCTAGGCCCAAAAGGTAGTTTATGTAGTTTGTAACTAAAGTAAATAACCATATTTACCTACAGCAATTACAAATTAAATGCATTATTATTATTATTGATTTTTTTTTACAAATGTTTAATTTAATCTTTATTTAAGCAGAAAAACCTTGTTTACATTAAAAAATTATAACTATTTCCCAAGAGTGTCCTGCCTGAGACAGTCAGCAGCACAGTTAACAAAGTGAGAATCAACCCTGAGCATAAATACAAATATAATACAAAATACATTATTATTAAACAATAACAGACACAAAACAACAAATTCAACCAGCAAATATTTCTCAAGATTGCCCAAAGTCATACATATACCTGTTAGAACATCTGCAGCCTGATGTGTCTGCCTCCAAGTCATTTAACATCCTCTTAAAGTCATCCAATGAGAGCAGCTCGTTAAGTTCAAGGTCTTTTTGTAACTATATTAGTTTATATTAAATAATATAAGTATGCACAAGCATGCGCTCTAGGGAGTTGCAAAATATTAAAACACTTTTCCACAGGAGGATTTTAAAGTTTAAATAGAGAGAAGAAAACAATTAGCAAGAAAGAAAAATGTAAAACCGATTGAGGTGTAAAATCGTCAGCCCACCATAGAAATTCAGACGTGTATAGCATGCTTATTCTGCATGAATTAACATGTTAGGATTTAACACTTCAGTAGAAACATTTTTCTGCACTTCAGTTGCTCATCAGTTTTGCTCCTCTTCTAGAGATGACTCATTGTCCTCACATAGTTTTGCACTTAAACATAAAACATACAACACACAAAAAATAAAATCATCCACTTTATCAAAATCTGAAGATCAGAGAAAAGGAGTCATCTCCCCAGCCTCAACGTCAGACCACAACACATGCATCTGTTAAATGTAGCTCTTGTGAAGTTCAGTCAGGAAGACTATATTCTGCATTTTGGTTTTATTGTTCATTCTCACACTGTCCCATGCACTCATGCTCACTTATTCTCCTGTAATCATCAGCTGTTAACATCACCTGGTCACATCTGTAGCTCTGCTCTGCCCCCTCTTTGTTAGCTAATGTTTGCTGCTGTCTTCTTTAAATCTGTCTTTCTATTCCAGCAGGTTATTCATGCCATAGTTACGTGTGACCCTTTACTTCCACATCATCATTATGATTATGATTAGCATCTTCATCCCATCAGCGTCAAATGACATAACGGGCAAACAATAATAATAATAACTTTATTTTATATATAGCACCATCTTAACCAGATG
This sequence comes from Labrus bergylta, assembly GCF_963930695.1. Taxonomy (NCBI): domain Eukaryota; kingdom Metazoa; phylum Chordata; class Actinopteri; order Labriformes; family Labridae; genus Labrus; species Labrus bergylta. The sequence goes on from NC_089200.1 coordinate 23,466,563, forward strand.
TTTACAAAGTGCTTTAATGGACAAAGTAAAGACAGGAACTCAGGAAGATAACATTATAACAGACCAAAAGTCCACATTTTATCCACTCCTTATAAACCCACACATCAGGCTGTTACCAAGCAGTCAGTAAGTACAAATAAGACATACTTTTACCTTTTATTTTGAGTTACATTAAAGATTTGTCAGCTGCCCCTTTGTAAGAGAAGAATACTCATGTGCAGACTTCACTAATTGTGTATTCAGCAACTTCAACATATTTAGAGAACTGATATAAGTTGCTTGTTTTCTAAATTTATTTATGGCGAATTAGTATTAATAATAGTTTTATTTGTTGGATGTAAGAAATGACACATCCAGCAAACATAAAAATATAGTCTTAACTAAAAATGTGTTTAGATTGTTTAAATAGGCTACAGTTCAAAGTCTGAATGCTCTGAATGCAGCTCCAACATGAATGTGTTAACAAAGTAAGAATCAGACATGAGTCACAGGAGACTTTCTTCAGAATCAGAACTTTTACTTTTCCCGCTGATAATACTTCTTTACTTTTAGCTTGAGCAGGATTTAAATGCATGTCTATTTATGCATTAATGTGCTGGCTCTTATCTATATATAAAAGGTGTTGTGTGTACCTGCTCCAGTCCTGATTTGGAGAGTTTGATGTCAGGTGTTATTGGTGGATTATAAACCCGTATTTGAAGGATTAACAATATTGCAGCTTTAGCTCTCTGTGAGTGATTATGGAGGTATTATTGAGGAGGAGCAGCGAAAGCATCTTATTTTTGTTGACTAATGTCCTGCTCAGCTGTGTGCAGACGTGTTGATTTAGGGATTCAGTAAAATATAGAGGAAGCTGCTGAGAAACTATAAAAGGAGGCTGGATGCTCGGTCTGAGAGGGAATCTCAGAACATGGGAACAAATCAGAAGCACACACATACAGGTAAGATGGACAAGAGGGATTATTTTATCTTTACTATACAATTAAACAACAAGAACGTCATTGTTTTAAATGCTGGAGATGATTTAAAAACAGTGTGTTTGGTTTCAGATCTGTTATGAGAGAAAAACTTTGGCTAAATTAAACAAATTTTAGTTTCCTGAACTGAATATAATTTGTGTCCTGATAAACCGACATCATTTAGTACTTACAGCATAAAAGACATCAAACATGTTGCTTGTTTTTATATCTTACATTTTAAGTCATAATAATAGTATTTTTTTTTTAACTTTCAGCACATAGTCATGTTGACATGTTGACATGTTGACACGTTGACTTTACTGCAAAAACTGTATTTCAAACAATTGTTTTTGTCTAATTTCTTAAACACAAACGTTTGAAAATGGATGTCCAAAGAGATAGATACACTAACACTCAAATATGAATATATCAGGGAGTTAGAGGATTATGCTTTGATACAGACTTAATACCACATTCATTGAGGTACAAACTGATGGTTTGACTCCTCTTAGCCCAGCAGGCCAGCCTCCTGCTGAGAGCAGCTCTGCTCTACATCCTGCTGCTCGGCCCCCAGGGGGGGGCGTCAGACTCAGACGAGGCCGTCCTGACTGAGTGGGAGATCTGGAAGCTGAGAAACGGGATCAGCTATGATGAACTGGTCAGACTGACTCTATCTATGTGAAATAAAAAGCCACAACATCAGAGTGAATACATGATGTAAGTCAGTGTGATTTGTTGTGTGTTAACGTGCAGGATGACATGCAGAGGAGAGTCATCTGGGAGGAGAACAAACGGATCATTGAGGACAATAATCAGGGCTTCTTCATGGGCAGGAGGCCGTTCACCATGATCATGAATAAATATGGAGACCTGGTAAATATGGAGAACTGCAACCTCAACTGAACCTGACATAGAGCTGCATTTCAAATGTTTTAAAAATGAATTTAAAGGTTTTTTGTCATCATCAAATCCTACTGACTGTAAACATCAAGTAGGCCTGTTGATGAACTTGAGACGCCTCACACTGATGAGTGACTAACGCTGGCAAGAGATAAAACTGAAGAAAAAAAAGATGTTGGTTGGTCATGCTGCTCTTACACCAAATTACTTTTCAAGTGATTTCAAAGTCACAAATTTTGGAATGAAAGCATGAGTAGGAATAAAATCACGAGAGTTTTCCTAGAGTTGGTGCACGCTATGATGTTTATTGTTTGGTTTAAGATGGTCATACAAACTCAATACAAGCTGGTTTTAGGCAGTCCTATCTCACCCATGTGGGAACAGTGGTCTCGCGCCATCACCAAACAGGAAGCTGCAAACTAGTAAATATGGCGTTGAGTTGAAGGAATGTGTGGTACTCCTAGTTTGTGGAAAAAGAGGAGAAACTGGTGAAAGTAGTTGTAGTCCTGCAGTTGAATTTAAAAAAGGGATGATTTTTGATTCATTGATTGACAAAATTATCCATGAACTAACAGAAAGTGATGTACTTAACCCACCTTTGTAGACCAGACAGGAGTACCAGGTGCTGCAGGGTGCTGTGATCGACACTCAGTTTGTGAAGAGAGGGAAGACCGCCTCAGCCCGAAAGCTTCGTAACAATGCCAAGATGTTTGACAGCTGGTTTGTGGACTACAGGCAGTTGGGTTATGTGACCGAGGTGAAGGACCAGGTGAGAATCTCCACCGTGAGTTTGTTTCAACCTGTCCGAGTCGTGGACACCTTCATATTATGTTTGAACTGTTCCTTTCAGGGTTACTGCGGCTCCTGCTGGGCCTTCAGCACTACAGGAGCCATCGAGGGACAAATATACAAGAGGACAGGTCAGCTCATTTCTCTGAGTGAACAGAACCTGGTGGACTGCTCCAAATCTTACGGTACCTACGGCTGCAGCGGCGCTTGGATGGCCAACGCCTACGACTACGTGGTCAACAACGGGCTGCAGTCAACGAGCACGTACCCATACACCTCCGTGGTGAGGCTTAACCTGCTGTCCCTGATATTTCAGGATGGATGAACAATTCCTCATTCAGTGACCAGCCTGCCAATAAAACTGTGTGTTTATTTCCGCAGGATACTCAGCCATGCTACTACGACAGCAGGCTCGCAGTCGCTCACATCAAAGACTACAGGTTCATCCCTAAAGGAGATGAGCAGGCTCTGGCTGATGCCGTGGCAACGATCGGGCCAATCACAGTGGCTCTTGATGCAGATCATTCAAGCTTCCTGTTTTACAGCTCAGGTAATTTATTCAAAAGTACTCTGTTCTGAACATGGATCTGCAAATATGTGCGTTGTATGTTGTAAACATACAGAAATAGCTAACGCCATTGGGAGTCATGCCAGTTGACATTTTCACAAACCATTATGCATAAAGTCTGTTTTCAGAGGAACTGCATATTGACGATTTACACGATGACTTAAACCGTTTTAAAAAAAAATCACTCTGGAACCTGTTATCAATACTCTATGTTTTCCTTGCACCCAAAACAGTGCTCTGTGTGTGCGCAAGTCTGACTAAGTGTGTATGTGGAGCTAATGCTGTGCTGTGCTCTCTTGTGCTTCCGCAACGCCTTATCAGGCAATTTGAATTCACAGACTATGCCGTTGCGGAATCAATATGAATGTGTTAAGGCGTGATGACAGTGAGGCAAATATGGTATTGTTGTGCAATTTCATTTTGAAAAGGGCGACTGTGTACCCACCTCAAGGTGGCAAAACACTGAAAGCAGGATGAAATTTCCTTTGCAGGAATTTATGAAGAACCGAACTGTAACCCGAACAATCTTAGTCATGCCGTGCTGCTGGTCGGATATGGCTCTGAAGGAGGCAAGGACTACTGGATCATCAAAAACAGGTCAGATTAATCCTCCATACGTAGAAAAGCATTGGATAAACTGAAGACATTACTGGTAATACATCACCTTTTCAAGTGTTTCTTGTGTTTTGTTTTAAGATGAGTCTCTGTTATTTTCTTTTTAGTTGGGGTTCAAGTTGGGGTGAAGGTGGCTTCATGCGAATGATCCGAGACGGCTCCAACTCGTGTGGCATCGCGAGCTATGCTTTATTTCCTGTTCTGTGATTCTGAGCGCTAATGCTAACTCCTCCGTTGGACTGACATCAGGTCAACCTGTTTCAGTCCTCGACATCTCTGAAGCATTCCTGTCTCACATATTTTCTGAACCCCCTGCTCAATCTTTCTCATACTGTAATGTACGTTCAAAGACTCATATCAGCCATTAACAGTGAACTCAGTGCTTCTCTCAGGGATGTAGTCTCAATACACCCTGCTCTGTGGCAACACTTAAAGTAAATAAAAATCATCTTACTTTGGACAGAAGCAGAAACACATTTCTCCTTGAAAACAAAACAAAAAAAAGCTTAAAAGGTTGATTAGCTTGTTTTTTCTGTCTTGGTCCGGTATGACATGCAGGTTTCTGTGGCTAACTGAAGGTAATGTTACCAAACGTGTAGTTGTCTATAGCAGACATTACGGAAAGACTTCTCTTTACTTTAGGACTCTTCTCCTCGTGTGGTACCATACGACACGCTTAGCAATCCAGCAAAATGCTAAACAGCATGTAGCATTCTCCCATAAGGGCCTGTGTCCATTAAAGCCGTTTTTTGCGCTGCCAGCGCCTATTTTAAATTCAAGTTCAGCGTTTTCAACGCTCAGCATCCTGAGTGTAAAAACACCCTCAGCATCAGCTGTTTTCACAGCACTAGCTCAACTTTTAGAACAACACAGCGCTCATCAATGTCACTTCTACAGTACTGATCAATCAAAATCAAGAGAGTGGGACTTCTGAAATCAGCCTCGTTAACAACAATGATAGGGGAGAAAGTAATTTGACTCGTCTTTTTGAGGGATTCGTTTACATTGTTTTCACGTTTCCTTTGTGATATGTATTTCAATATAGGGTGAGATTAAGCACAAGGAGCTAACAGTAATTACCAAGGGACGTAGAAGTTCAATTTCATAACCTAGCAACAGAATAAGTAGGTTGTAGGCACTGCCAGAGCAAAAAAAGCTGTTAATGAAGTGTGGTTCACAGCTTTATTCAAAAAGGTTGAACTAATCAGGTAAACGGCTCATGCATTTGCTTGGGGGGAAGTGATTAAGCCACATATCATTTGAGTTAAACTTTGAACTGTGACGCTGGCTGTATTTACCATGCTGACTTTGTTGCACTGTAAATAATCCACTGGTGATCTTATAACAGGTCATGGTTCCCAGGTATATGACAGTTTAGCAGGACAAAGTGATGCGTCCTGATGTGAACTCAGTGACCGTCGCTGAGAGGCGTATTTTCTTTTACAGAGGAATCTGCTGGGCCCCCTGTGCAACCACAATGCAGTGATGATCTATCTCTTAAACCCAAACCATGACATTTTCATGAACAAAGTATCTTGATTCCTAAACTTAATCAAACAAAAGGAAAAGATCAAAGTTTATGCTCAAATACTCGTGTATAAACCGTTGGGCACTAATACATTTTTTAGGGTGTCCCTGTCTAAAAAGGAGAAAGAAGCCAATTTGAGCTCAGTCTGGTTTTGTTTCACCTCGTCTATAAACTTCTTCACAGACCCTTCAGTTAAGAGACAGCAGTCCATGGTACAAATTAATCTGTTTTAAACTTTTTTCCTTATTCAATAAAACAAAAGAGTCATTAAAACAAAACAAGAGTAGTCACTTAAAGCCACAGTTTCTGCTCTTCAACATGTTACAAAATCTTGCTTCAAAACATCACCATTATCCAATCACATTGAATTTTAAAACGTCACATTTCATTCTATAAATCAGGGAGCATAGACTATACTGTGGTCATGTTCTTGGGAGGTCCAATCAGGGAGAACTCAAATGTTTTGACAGTATATTTTTATATTCCAGGTTGTGAGTCATATGAATGTCGAGATTCTGACAGCTGTTTTAATTGACCTGTTTCCTATTGCAAAGCATCAACAAAGACAAGTGAATGTCCAGAGAGAGATCAAAACACATTTTGTGATAAAAAACATGTTTGCGATATCTCTTTTTTGTTGCTTTTCAATCATGAAGCCAGAAAATGAAAGAAAAAGGGTCAGAATCTGGAGGTTAATAAGAGTAATGACCCAGAATATAAAAGTATAATATGATAACAACTTTTTAATTTTAAACAAATAACTTACAGTCTGCAGATACTAAATGAAAAAATGTCTTCTTATGACTGCAAAACCTTTGTATTTTCTTACAGGAATGTTTGTTTTTCTTGGTGGACAGAGAATAAATGTCTTATTTAGAGGGTTGGAGGGGAAAACACATTAAAATCCTCAGTGTTTCACCCTCTACTTTGATCTCTGTTTGACCGATACACAAAAAAAGGTGCTCTGTATTTTAAATACAAGTCAATATTTCTTTTTTTCTTGTTGCATATTCTTGCATTGTTTTCTACCTTAAACTACATTGGAATAAAATGATGAACATTTTCTTGTGTATTTGTCACTTGCTCTGCACGTTGCATTGTTCAACCAAACACAGCTCACACATTTACACTCCGGACCTGTCTGCAGCTGCAGCCACACCTTGTTGAACCTTGAACCCCAACTCTGCATCAGCCCTCACATATCAACACACTGCATTCATGGATTTATGTCGTCTTGCTTTTCTTTAAGCATCTCACACATGAACAGCTCCAAGGTTCACCTGCTCCTGAGTTGACCAGTGAGGAGGAGGAGCTGCCTGAAAGAGAGGGAGACTTTTTCCATCATTACGCTCACTTGTCTTCCTGAACAGGTTATGATGCAGAGGAAAACATTCCTGTTGTTTATTCTTTGCTTGCCTCGTGTTTGTCTTTCTGAAAAAAATAAAAAATGTAGGCACATGCCTGAAAGACTTCATGAGATTCATCAGAAGACTCACAGCACAAGGAAGTTCTGTGATCCTTTTTTCAGCAATGCAGGTGGAAATCAGGTAATGCAGATTACGTTTTTTACCTTTTTGTTTTAAAATTTCTGTCAGTGAGGAGATGATGGCACTAGGAGGAAAAAATACAAAATCCACTTAAAGACACTGACAGGTATAGGACGTAATGAACTGCCACAGAGGGGAAAGAACACAGAGACTAAATACATTGCGGTGATCAGACACAGGTGAAACTAAACGATCAGGGTTGGGTACACATTCACATGGAAACATGAGCAAAACTAAATATGAAGCACATGGGGCAAAAACTACAAAATAAAACAGGAAATGGCAAAAACTAAACTTGGGGAGTGAGGAACATACATTAAGCAGCCTTTAGGATTCCTTCTTATTAAAGAAAACACCATGCAGTGCCCTTCTAGTGTAGAAATGGTAATCCAGTGATACAAACATGATAAAGTTATGTCAAGGATGCCCCTCCGGTGGGGGAGACTTCTTGATTCATCTATTTGTTCAAACATGATTAAATGCTTTCTGAGGTTCAGTTCACTGTGACTTTAAATGGAGAAAAAAATGCAGTACCATCAATGATGCCAATTTTATTAGAGAAACACAAATATATAGATTTAAATAACAAAATACTCAACGAATTACATGTTTCAATCCAATTATGTGGATCCTAATATCAGCTGTTCTGCAACAAGGTAACACAATCTCTTAAGATTTAATCTAAGTATTTCTTGTTGTCTTCATCCATTTCCACCTTTTTTTACAATAAATTAAAAACTTTAAAGGAGGCCCTAAAGGGTAAGTAATACAAATATTTCATGATTGCAAAAAACACTTTACCAGACACCAAAAGTAATCCACTTAATGCAAAAATATTTAATATAATGCATAAAAAGTAAAAAATATTTCCTGAAAAATGTTTTGCTTACTTGAAAAACATTCACCTTCTGCGAAAAAATGTCACTTGTGAAATATTTTTCACCTTCTGAAAGTAATGAGGTATAAAAAAAAAATACAGTCAGTGGCCTGCTTTTTTTCTTTTTTTAGCAATCATTAAGATATTTGTAAAGTTGACATTCCGGGCCACCATACCTTGTAATGTAGGCTAAAACTATATTTATGTTTCCTATAGATAAATACACCTGTATTACAGGTTCTGAAGGTCCACTGTTTATCCCTCTCTGTTTATTTTTTAAAGTGCAGCTCAGGTTTCTACAGAGAGACTGTTGGTCCACACCGAGGACAGTGTGTGCCGTGTGACTGCAACGGCCTCTCTGATCAGTGTGATGAGCAAACAGGGGACTGTGTGGTTGGTTTACACACACACACACACACACACACACACACACACACACACACACACACACACACACACACACACACACACACACACACACACACACACACACATTTTTGTTGAAGTCAACTAAAAGTTGGGATTGAGAAATTATTAGAGAGTTTACCAATAAAGCAAAGTATTTACGATCAATTAGCCTACTTTTCAGGCTCTTTTAAATCAAAAGGTTAAAATCTGAAACAAATGTTTGATTTTTGTGAAAAGTAAGTTGGTGTAGACTAGCTCTCATAATTAAAAAAAAACGTTTTTTCTTAATTTTTCTACAATAACATATATTTTCCAGAGGCTGGTGACCTCTTGTAAAAGTTTTGTTAGGTCTGAACAAAAAACATATGGGTTCACGCTGTTTTCGATTTCATCAACCTCTAGAACTGTCAGTCCAACACCTCTGGGGGGCGCTGTGAACGCTGTAAAGATGGTTTCTATGGGAACGCAGCCAACAGGACCTGCAGGGAATGTCCGTGCCCTTTTCCACGGAACAAGTCAGCCTCTTTTTTTTTTTTTTAGCTCAGTTTAACAAACAAATCTTTTTCTGATTCTGTGTAAAAATATTCTGCCTGTCTCTGTAGTTTTGCGTTGGCCTGTCTGGACATCGGCTCAGGTGTGGTTGAGTGTTTGTGTAAACGTGGATACAGTGGAGCCAGGTGTGAGAGGTGTGTGACACATTTTTTTAAATTTCATTATCATTCTCAATGCACAGAACTGTTTCATCCTAAATATCAAAGCCCCACAACAGCCTTTTTCTTTTTGTTTTACACTCTTTAAGATGCTCGTTTGGTTACTATGGCAACCCAGAGGTGCCTGGAAGCAGCTGCAGGCCCTGCAACTGCACAGACGGCGGCTTGAATGTTTGCGATTCACTGACAGGCGGTAAAGAAAGTTATAGCATCACTTTTCCCAGTACACTGAACACGTTTTGAAACAATACATTTAATTTCCATAAACTTCAATTATGGAAGCCCCAAGCAGACATACATAGCCTACATTTTATTTTGCTCTTTTTTCCATTGGCTATTAGTCAATTTAGGTTGTTATCTTGCAAGCTTTACTATTTATGTCTTTGTCCCAAAAAGGACAGGTTTTTCAGTGTAATAAGTCAACTTCAGTTGTTCAGTTAAAGGCTTGAAAATTAACCAGCATTTTAATTTCAAAATAACAACAAAAAGAAGTCGAGATCTCAAGAAATCAACCAATTATAACTTGATTTGGGAAACTGGAGGTAAACAAACGTAGGTGTCCTCTTCGGGCTTCTGTATGGGACAACGACAAAAAAAAACAATGATCCAAATCATAGCCAACATAACCAGATTTTTGGTTCCTACAGTAGTCAAGACCTTGAGAAAACAAACAAAATGTCCCCATTATCTCAGGAAAATAGAGTGTGATAAAACTTATGGATACATGTCCACTCTGGGCTTCCGTTTAAATGTGCAAATACATGATAGCATCTTTTTTGTCTGATGCTTCCTGCCTGATCATAGATGAGAAGGTCTTCTGATTTGAAAAGGGTTTCTGATTTGAACTGGCATGATGTTTGGTTTTATAGAGTGCACCACATCTGGTGACAGCAGCTGTGGAGATCACTGCCATGGTGAGTTAAACAAATAATCTTGTACTAGATTTTTTAGTTACGAAAAGGAGAACAGAAGAGCAGTACTTATCGTATTGATAATCACTGACAGAATGTGACAGCTGCCCTGAGCACTTACATCTCAACTTGGAAAACATGGACGATGACCTGGCTCACCTGAAACAGCAGCTGCAGAACATCTCAAACAGTCCAAATTCATTCTCCAGACTGAAACACCTGCAGGACAACATGACTGAAACTAAGGTAATGCTTCATGCAGGTCTTAAGCTATCTTTGTGTAGTTATGAACTGTCCTTTGATGCATTTTCATATGATTATTCAGAGTCTTTTCCTCCCTCCTTTGTTCTACAGACTCTGGTTCCGAGGTTCACCTCTGCTTTAAGACACCTGGACACTAAGGATGGACGGCTGGAGGAAGATGAAGATGTTGATGGAGACCTCAGTCACCTGAGTGAAGAGGTACATGAGTGAACTTTCTACATTTTAGACAAACATCTGTTTTCAAATACTTGCAATGGTACTAAAGTGGGAATTTGAATCATTAAACTCGGCAGGAAATGTTAAATAATTAATTGCATCACATCAAGGAGTGTTGGAAGCAACAATAAATTACTTTTCCACCTTAAAATATTTGTTTCATAGTTGATCTACTCATTATTATTATATTGTTATGGCTGCAACTGTGGTTTAAGGGAAGAACAGATGTTATAATATAAATCTGGTCTCTTCAGGTTCACATGCAGCAGTTTTTAGAAAAAGTCAACAAACTGGATGCTACCTCTGTGACACCACACATCCCAAAAACATTTACATTTTTTTCCTTAATATTTCAGACTCTAAAAACTGTATCAGATGTGGAGAAAGTATTGCAGAATGTGAATGGGACAAAGTTAAAGGTGGAGGCATTTATCTCGGGAACTGCAGTTCTCCTCACAGCAATAACAGGTACACATATAGCAATGTGATATGCATGTATACCCAGAACAACACTATTCTGCAGTTGTGCATAGAACTGTGTTGGACTTATTAAAGAACTTAAATTATTATTGAAGTCAGAGTGAGCTCGATCACAAATGTCTCATCCACAGTGTCTCTGATCTTGCCTCATCAGATTTGATAAATCAGCAGCAGACCGAGGTGAAATCCGGAGACTTGCCTGAAGACAGAGTTGCCATGATGGAGGGGGCTGAGCGGATGGTGCAGCGCCTGAAGGGGCAAAGCTGCGGAGCTCACAGAGATGGAACTGACGGAGAGCAGATGCAGGCACACACGTGTAAGAGCTTTTTTGTTTACTGGTCGGATATTTAATTTATAGGTAGGTGACGTCGAGTACATTCGCAGTCGGTCTGTTTACTGTGTGAAAGAAGAAAAAAGGCACACAAAAAAAGTTACAACAACCGTAGGTTACAAAAGATAAATCTACAAAACTGAAGATGGTGCATAAAGTAAACACTGAACAGAACGTGGTATGGGATTCAGTGGGGATTTTAAAGATGATGACTGGAAAAGTAAATTTCAACAGACAGACAGAAAACATCTGCACTTCCAAGTTTCTGGGATCCTCCTAGCAGCCCCTGGTCCATGCCACTCCTTGGGGGTCAGTACAGCCACTTTGAAAAAGACTGCTCTTTACCAGCACTCATTGAATGCCTCCTGTCCATTCTGATTTCTCGGGTTGAACTAACTGTTTTCTATTTTCATTCTATTTCTATTCTCATTTTCATTTTGTAAGGTGACAACATAAACAGCATAAAGATAGATAAAAAAACATTAGAGGAAACGAATAATTGATAGTAATGGTCATCTATATAACCCCCTTTATAATTGTAACAGTTTAGACTGACTCAACACTTCATACTTGTATGTTCTCCTCAGTGTTGGACCTGATCAGGAGCAACATGTCACATCCTGTCGCTGTGTTAAATCAGTCTGCAGACGCTCTGAAGGCCTCAGGTTCTTCTCTAAGAGCGATCACTGAGCTGCTGTCAGATGCAGAGGGCCGAATGAACAGGACAAAAGGACTAAATGTGAAGGGTTATACTCTCCTACAACATCTGGAGGTGATATCATAAAGCTTTGATGTACTGTACAGAAGGACCAACTTTAGCGTCATAAGGATGTTTTTTACATAATTTTTTGTTCATCGTTTCTTCTTCTGTTCAGCATTTTCACGCTCATCTGCAGGAAGATGAAAGCGCACTCCGTCCTGTGGTTGACACAACTCAAGATCTGCTAATGAATGTCACAGACATCTTTTTAATGCTTGAGGAAATAAAGAAAGTAAGAAGGTATCTTTTACAACTGGGATTCCATCAGAAATGCTTTGGAGAGTGCCAAAACCAAGTTTCTTGTTTGTAAACTGCAGGATTTTGAAAATCATTCAGCTCAGATGGACGGTGCCAAACTGGAACTCTTTAGGAAGTTAAATAACATTCACATTTTGGGGAAGGTGGATGTGATGACAAAGGCTGAGAAGCATGCAATGGAGCTCAGCAAAGAGGCAGCAGAGATTCAACAGTGAGTGTGCAGCAGGAGAGACACAGGACAAAGATCAATTTAATTTAGATCAATGCTGAATATATGGATACACCATGTTCAATGTTTTCACAGAATGCTTCGTGATGCAACCAACAGCACTGACCTGCTCAGAGTCATGCAAACAGGAGCTTATAACAGCATCATCAATGCTGTAGAAAAGGCAGAAATGGAAGCACATCAAACCCAATCATCCACTGATCGAGCCGTACAGGTAACTTACATGCGAACTCCTTAAAGATTCCATATTACCCTATTTTTCACCTTTCATGTTGTCAGTCTGTAAAACCTATAGAGTAGCTTGGATGATTTGCAGCTTAATAAATTCACTATTTATCTTTTGCTAGCATCAGTAAGAACCCTAATTTCAGCCTCTGCCTGAAATGCTGCGTTTGAGCTGCTGTCTCTTTAAGGCCCCCTCACAAGGTGCCTACTTTCTTCTGATTGGCCAGCTCTCTGGAAGCCTTCCTGCCAGGGGGAGGGCTGCTCTCCAGTGCTGGGAGAAGATAGCCTATGTTAAGCGGTTTTCACATATGCACTCTGGATAATATCTAGATAATTACAGGAGGACCGCTCCGGAGATTCTCCCGACCTAGCCATTCACATATGCTCCTAACAGCGGGGGACAGAAAACATAATGCAGCCGTTTAATTACGTGCACGGAGAGCGTAGTGGTCGCGTGCAGACACTTAAGGTAGTCACTGGGTAGCCAAATCTCCAGAGTTTTTCAGGAGATTTCTGTATGTTTGAAAAGGGTTTTAGAAGTTTTAGCAGCTTACGTAGAGGCTTAAAGCCTAAATCCTAAAGTTTTGGATTCATATTGTGGAACTATCGTGATTTGCTGAACTCTTTAGCACCCTCTGTAGACTTATCCTGAATTACTCCTACAGATGTTTACCTCATGATCTGAAGCTTTGCTCATGTTTAGTTTGGTTATCCTGGGGTCCTGGGGAGACAGGGCCTTCTCCATTACCGTTCCCACCCTCTGGAACTCACTCCCAAAAATAATCAGAGACTCCCCCACACTCACTACCTTCAAGAAATCCCTAAAAACTCACCTCTTCAACATCACCTACTGTCAAACTCTGTTTTAATCCTCCTTGTCATAGACTATTTCTTTGTTGTAGGATACAATATGATTTGATATGATTTGATACGGTACAATATGATACATTTTATTGTTGCCTTGGGGCGAATTTGTCCTGGAACTAATGGTTGCAACCATCAGCTGCTTCCACTTTACTTTTAGGGATTCCCTGGTGATTCTAAAAAGAAAAGGACTAATGAATTCTTCCCCATTAACTAGGACATGATGGAGGGAGGTCTGAACAACAGGGCTGCAGCTCTCAGAGATAATTCCTCTCATCAATTGAAAGAAGCAATGAAGACTCAGATTGAGCGCAACAGTGTGTAAAAACATCACATCACACCACATTTTGTTTTTTAGATGTTGCATCCTTTAAAATATTTTTTTCTTTTGAACAGTGCTCTGGAATACAGAAACGAGCCAGCAGGTTGTGAACCAGAAAAAGGAAAAAGGAAAATCACTAAGAACAGGCATCCTGACCGTCGACAACAACCTGAGGAACATCAGAAGAGGTCAGTGGATCACTTTAAAGGTGCAGCAATGAAGATTAGGATAGTCAGAAATGAATTCTTACTGGGTTTGTGATTGTAAAACGACTAAAGAGACTTTCAAGGAGAAAACTCTTCAAAACTAATAAATATAATCTTTTAAAGAAGGTTAAATTAAAGGTTGTTTTGTGAATTAAATTAAAAAAACCTGCCGGAAAACTCAGTTGACAAGTCAAAAGTAATGTACACCTTTTGACATCAAACATTTAAATTCTTTAACAACCTCTTGACCTCAAAGCAGGGGTGGGCAACTGGTTGCCCAGGGGCCACATGCGGCCCGCATCAACCCTCACCCTGGCCCTCAAGTCAATTTTTTCATATCAATTAATTGGAAAACATGACAAAATCTGCCATGAAATCATGAACACTAAAAATATGTCCATAATAATATTTGATCACTGGCATATGTTGAGTTAAATTTGAGACATAATTGACTGTAATCGTTTTTGTATCCTACAATTTGGCTCCCTGGCAGTGAGAATTAAACGAATGTGGCCCTTGCTGTGACCAAAGTTGCCCATCTTTGATCTAGAGGGTCCTTACTTTATTTACAAATAAAATCAGGGTTGAAGTCAAACACCATACTGTATAAGGTACTCTTAGCTAAAATTCAAAAATAAAAGCCCAACAATTTTAATTTTAAATAGGGAATAAAGGAATTTCAATCATGCAGTTAAAATGCGATTAATCACGATTTACAATGGAAATTTTGCGATTTATTGTAATTTAATGTTTTTATCGATTGACAGCCCTACCAAATAGTAAGTCTGGGAGCAAACTAACGACGTTGCTGACTTTAATAATTTAGCCGGCTGATTGCATACATCCCAAGTTCAGTCGTTAAAAACATGTATTTTTTTTAACAAAGGAAACAGAATTATCAGTGTATCTCTGAATTGTATCAGCGTCAAAGTGAATAGTGAAAACTTTTTGATTTCAGATGACACAGCTGTTCTGATAGAGTCTGCAAAATCTGCTGCGGCTGCATCAAGCTCCACAGTCAGTAACATGACGGAGAGACTGAAGAGAGTCAGCCAGGAGGTGGACAGAATCACTTTAACCAACATCAGTGTGAATATAGATAAAATGTTGACTGATGCCGACCTGACAAGTGAGTATTAAATGGTCAAAATGTTTTATAAACTATCTTTTCATTCATTTAAATCATTTCCTGTCCGTTCCAGTGAAGAACTTGATCACAGCCCTCCCTGTGTTGAAAGATAAAATCACACAAGTTGAGGCTTTCAGTGGGAAAGCGCCTCCTATTGGCAACATAACAGAAAATATCAGGAGAATCAAGGAACTCATAGAGGAGACCAGAAACTTTGTAAACAGGGTGAGGAGTTTCCTTTTAAAAATGTTTTGCATGCAATCTTTGATTTAAAGTGGAGAACATCATTCTGTATAATAAATAGAAATAATGGATCATTTATTTATGAAAGTTTTGGTATCCTACCTCAAGATTTTTTTTTTTTTTGGTTCTAGCCTTTTGCTCCCATGACTTTCTCATGCCAGCTAGGTTTTCTGTTGTTGTTGAGATGACTGATTAAAATGACTTAAAAAAATAAAACCTTTATAACTCCACTTCTCTTTCTAACTCTACCAACTTGTAACAGCTCCCAGTTGCGACCACCTTCAACGGAAAGAGCCATGTTGAGCTTCATGCTCCAAAAAACTTTGAAGACATAAGAGCGTTTACAGCAGTCGATCTGCTTCTCAATCTCCACCCAAACCATCCCTCCAACGCTGACAAAAGACGTAGACGACGTCAGGATAAACACAGAGGTCACAGCTTCTTTGTTTTCTACCTGGGCAGTGAGAATGTGAGTGTGACTTTGAAATAAAATACAGAATCACTGAAATATTTCTAGTTTAACAGTTATCTGATAACTATTATTTAAAAAGGACTTGGCATGTCACTGTTTATTTGGACTTATGTGTCACGGTTATTTGTTTTCCTCAGGGTTCTGGAGACTACATTGGGATGGCAATCCAAAACAAAGTGTTGGTTTGTGTCTACCAGTTGGGTGGAGTTGTGCATGAGGTGGAAACCAATCAAATAACAGAAACCACCAACGAGAAGTTAGAGTTTGACCGGGTCCTCTTCCACAGGTACTCCAGACTCACGGCAGGTATTTGTAAGGTATGAATGTTTCTTTTGAGAAATCATAGACTTCATATTTCACAAATCATGTCTGCAGAATTTACCAAGATGCTGAAGTAAACATCACGCAGAAGATCATGTCACAGAAACCTTTGATCGTCTCTCCTAAACGCCACCGGCCAAACACGACGACCAGAGTCCTGCAACTAGAGCCTAACAGGGTGGTTTTCTACGTAGGTGGATATCCTCAGAACTTCACGGTAACCTGTCACTGTTGTTATTTCATCACTGCCACATGTATTTCATTTCAAAACTTTGAGAAACAAAACAATACCTAATCAGGAAAATACTTGTATAAATTGAAAATGTATTACCAGCATGACTTTGTGCAAAACCACAAGACCAAACACTATCATGAGCTTCGGCTGAGTAGAACTCCTGAGTGAATAATCTTACAGCGCTTGTATATTCATTACATGTTCTGCGTCTTCATATCCTTTGATTCATTCAGCCTCCAGTGGAGCTGCACTACCCCAAGTTCAGAGGAGCGATTAAACTCTCCTACATCAATGGCTTTGCTGTTTCTCTGTTCAACTACAAGCATGCAGTTAATCTGGAAGCAAAGCAAACTGCTGTGAAGTAAGCACAGACCTTTAATAAACATCTGTTCATAGTTCAAGGAGACAAATCAAACCTTTACTGATGAAAACATTCTTTACATGTTTAGGATTCCCCAGACGGAGCTATCTGATTATTATGAGGGAACAGGTTACCGCCTGGCGTTCATACAGGAGCCGGACAAGATAAAGAAACGACTGTTCAGATTTCACACAAACAGCAGAGAGACAAATGCCCTAATATTATATATCGGGAATCAAGTATGATATTTACTATGATTCATAGTCCCTGATAAAACTTTAATGCATGACAAATCAAATATAATACGTCAAAGGAGAATTTGTGTTTTTTCTGTCGCAGGACTCATTTTTCTGTCTCTCTGTGGAGAGAGGTTTCCTGGTACTTCAAGGGCAGCAAGCAGGTCGAGAGATCCGAGTTCAGAGTGATCAAAAAGTGTCTCTTTTCGTAAGATGTTCTGAAATATATAGCGAGATGTGCAAACTTTCTGAATTCAAATGTTAATTCAAAAAACGAATCATTTACCACCATTTGTCCTCCTTTCAGGATTTATCATTGGCCATCACTATTGGAACTAAGTTTATTGTGCACTTTGGACTGAAGAAGATCTCGACAGATCATACTCAAACAAACTACAGGAGTTATTACATTGGGGGTTTACCAGATCAGCTCAGGCAGAGGTAAGAGAACAGTAACAAGCACAGGTTTGGCTCATCACTTCAGCCTTCTGTACAGTTTCCTGTCTTTGTTTGAATCTCAGAAACAACATCACAGCCCCCCCGCTGAGAGGATGTGTGGATCAACTGTCAGCCGATGCTCAGATTGTGGAATACGACCGGACGATTGGTGTCAGTAACGGATGTCCAGCCCAATTACTGGTAACCTTAGAAAACAGAACACATGGCTGCAGAACATTAGCTTTCATTTTTTACACAGAATCCTTTGATTCTTCCATATTGACCTAAATGTTTCTTACTTTAGAGATCAGTCACACCAAAACAAGGAGGGCTGCAGCAGGTCATTCCTACATTACCATGTTTACTTTTCCCTTGTTAGGGCCAGAGCACCAAGTTGGTGCAAGAAACCCTATTGGACAGGGCCTGAGTAGAGACCTCTGAGCAAGGACCCTTTTGGAACGCAAGGAATTATAATGAATATTTTATTCCGAATGAATTACAATTTTGGGGTCTTGAACATGCCTCAAAACTCACCAAATTTGGCATGAGCATCAGGCCTATTAAAAAAACATGATTATTTATTGGTCTCATACACAAATTTTGAAATAGGCTCTATAGCGCCCCCCTTGAAATTTTCAAAAAGGGGTAGAGATACTTCGACCTACATGGACAAAAAGTGGTATGCATATTAACAACATCAAGACATCCTGCATGTCGGCGGTGGTGAGGACGAGGAGCTTGGTGCCGGCTCGAGCCGGGGCAGACTGGTGGTTTTGGTGCTCTCACTGTTTTCCAATGAACACAGACATAGAGTCCGTTTTCTGCCAGGAATTTCCAAGAATTGCCAATTCCTTCTGGAAGAAATCTCGGGATCAGTTGAGGAAACAACCATATGTGTTGTAGTAAATGTCTGTAAATAGGACCTTAGTGGGAGTGGCCTACGGGGATGTGCATTCTGGGAGTTGGTGTCTTTCGTCCACATGAGCCTAAAAGACAATTTCTGCCTTTTCGCGGTCAAGAAGGCACTAACTTCAACATTTATTTCACATTTCTACTACATGTATGATCCAATGTCAATACAGATTCATCATTTAAATACGTGCACGGAGATCGTAGTGGTCGCGTGCAGACACTTTAGCCGGTCACTATATAAACATCATTCTCTTCTCATTGGCTGAAATTGAGTATATTTGGCCGCGTTCAGACATCAGCTCCTCCGGATTATCTACGGAAAAAATACTAGTGGTCTGGCAGGATAAACTCCGGGTAATATTGGAGTAAAAAATTTGGCTGTTGCGTTCACACATACAGCTCCTCCTGGAAATCTCCGGAGTTTTTCAGGAGATTTCCATATGTGTGAAAAGGGTTTTACAGTGCTACCTTGAAAGCATAGGTCCTTGTAAATTTAAGAAACTGGAAATAAGGTCACTTTAAAAAGTGAGAGCCCTGGAGAAAAATACTTTTGGCATAAAATTAATTAACATGGGAACATGGGTCATTAGAAATATAGACTATTGGACACATCAGTCCTTAGGAAAAAATAATAAACACGTTTTAAATTTCTGCTTGGAGACTAAAAAATAAGAGGCAGCTTAGCAAGCAAAAAAAGTATATTTTGAGTTAACAGTCATTAACACCACATAATTTAGATATATGAATCTGACACATATGCTTTGTTTGTGCAGGGAGTCCATGCAGCTACGTTATATTCAGCGCTGTCTGCTGACTCTCTGTTTGATTGGGACAAACTGCCGCTTACAGTCTCTGTGAGCTTCTGGACAACAGACACACACGGTTCTCTTCTCAGGAGCAGCTCTCAGGTGAACCTGCAGGCCTCACACCCAGTTTTAAATAAGAATCAAAAGACTAAAGATTAAGATTATTTATTAATACTGTCTGATCTCCTGCAGGGCTCAACCTCTGTCCATGACCTGCAGCTGTCCCTGGATGATGGTTATATAGTATTTAGTAGTGATAATTACACCCTGAGGTCAGATAAAATGTATAATGATGGAAAGTGGCACTACCTGTCTGCAGTGAGGAGGACCAATGGGTAAGACGTGCCCTCCTTCTGCAGAGACATCTACCTTTATAGAGATTTTATGTAAAAACTGCACATAAGTGAAGCTTTTCTGGGTTATTTTCTTAGACTGGAGCTCATCATGGATAATATAAAAGTGATTCAGAGACAAATGACCCATGACAGGGAAGAAGACCAAACTCTGAAAATAGGGATATTCAAAAGCTGCATTGCTAATCTTTACACACAGAGGTTTGGAAACATCTATTTACATTTTTCATTTTGCAAAAGATACTCCAGATGTTTGTCCTAGTGTCCTATGTTGACATGAATTTCTGATTTATCAACATCTTACAGGCCTGAGAAGAGTTTTATTCCTGCTGATCTGAGCTTACTCTCACTATCTAAAGATGTTGTCCTCGGCCGGTGCGATCTTCATCTTCCACCACACAATCAGATCTTACCAGAACACATATTTAAAAGGCTGCAGAACCACAAACCTGTAAGTGAAGTAAGCTATAAACTCCACAGCTCCACAATAATTATCCTGCTGCTTGTATATTTAGATAGAGATGCATGGCCTAGCAGTTAGGTTTCACCACATGTAAAGACACTATAGTCCTCCAAGCAGGGGCACCGTATGGGGGAGAAAAGTTCTAATGTAGACTTTACACCAGAACTTAAGACACAACTTACACTTAGCTGGTGCAGAAGGGACCTGGTTCAAGTACGACCATGGCTCCTTTCCTTGATGTCGTCCCCCACTCTCTCTCCCAGATTGCCTTCTCTATCCA